>NW_022991040.1:751110-915144 GCF_902827175.1 Gymnodraco acuticeps
CGGTAAAGCGACTGCAGTACTGCTCCCGCTGCTCCGATTCTCCGGCCCATCTCACGCTCCATTGTTCCCTCACTCGAGAACAAGACCCCGAGATACTTGAACTCCTTCACTTGGGGTAAGGACTCATTCCCTACTTGAAGTGGACAGTCCATCGGTTTCCTGCTGAGAACCATGGCCTCAGATTTGGAGGTGCTGATCCTCATCCCAGCCGCTTCACACTCGGTTGCGAACCGATCCAGTGAGTGCTGAAGGTCGCAGACCGATGAAGCAATTAGAACCACATCATCTGCAAAAAGCAGTGGTGCAATCCTTAGTCCACTGAACTGCAGACCCCCTCCCCCATGACTACGCCTCGAAATCCGATCCATGTATATTACAAATAGGATTGGTGACAAAGCGCAGCCCTGGCGGAGGCCAACCCTCACCGGAAATGGGTCCGACTTACTGCCGAGGACCCGGACACAGCTCTCGCTTTGGGAGTACAGAGATTGGACGGCCCTGAGTAGAGACCCCCTCACCCCATACTCCCGCAGCACCTCCCACAGTAACTCCCTGGGAACTCGGTCATACGCCTTCTCCAAGTCTACAAAACACATGTAGACCGGATAAGCGTACTCCCAGGCCTCCTCCAGGATCCTTGCGAGAGTAAAAAGCTGATCCGTCGTTCCACGACCAGGACGGAATCCGCATTGTTCCTCCTCAATCTGAGGTTCGACAATCGGCCTGACCCTCCTTTCGAGTACCTTAGAGTAAACTTTCCCGGGGAGGCTGAGTAGTGTGATGCCTCTGTAATTGGCACACACCCTCTGATCCCCCTTTTTAAAAAGGGGAACCACCACCCCGGTCTGCCACTCCTTCGGTACCGTTTCCGACTTCCACGCAACGTTGATGAGACGTGTCAACCGTGACAGTCCCTCAACACCCAGAGCCTTCAGCATTTCCGGGCGGATCTCATCCACCCCCGGGGCTTTGCCACTGTGGAGTTGTTTGACGACCTCAGTGACCTCCCCCCGGGAGATTGGTGTTGATCCCCCGTCATACTCCAGCTCTGCCTCTAACATAGAGGGCGGAGTTGTCGGGTTCAGGAGTTCCTCAAAGTGTTCCTTCCAACGCCCTAACACTCCATCAGTTGAGGTCAACAACGTCCCATCCTTACTGTACACAGCTTGGATGGTTCCCTGCTTCCCCCTCCTGAGGTGTCGGACAGTTTTCCTTTGGTGCCGCCCGAAAGTCCTTCTCCATGTCTTCTCCGAACTTCTCCCACACCCGCTGCTTTGCCTCGGCCACGGATGAGGCTGCTGCCCTTCAGGCCTGTCGGTACCTTGCAACTGCCTCGGGAGTCCCCCGGGATAACAAATCCCTGAAGGCCTCCTTCTTCAGTCGGACGGCTTCCCTGACCACCGGTGTCCACCAGGAGGTTCGAGGGTTACCGCCCCTTGAGGCACCTAGGACCTTGAGACCACAGCTCCCCGCCGCGGCTTCGGCAATAGAGGCTTTGAACACCGACCACTCTGGTTCAATGTCCCCAACCTCCACAGGAATGCCCGAAAAGCTCCGCCGGAGGTGTGAGTTGAAGGCCTCCTGAACTTGGGCCTCCTCCAGACGTTCCCAGTTCACCCGAACTACACGTTTGGGCTTACCAGGTCTATCCAGAGGCTTCCCCCGCCACTCGACCCAACTCACCACCAGATGGTGATCAGTTGACAACTCCGCCCCTCTCTTTACCCGAGTGTCCAAAACATACGGCCTCAGGTCCGATGATACGATAACGAAATCGATCATGGACCTTCTGCCTAGGGTGCTCTGGTACCACGTACACTTATGAGCATCCTTATGTTCGAACATGGTGTTTGTTATGGCCAATCCATGACTAGCACAGAAGTCCAGTAACAAACCACCACTCCGGTTCAGATCAGGGGGGCCGTTCCTCCCAATCACGCCCCTCCAAGTGTCTCCATCATTGCCCACATGTGCGTTGAAGTCTCCCAGCAAGATTAAAGAGTCCCCTTCAGGAGCCCCATACAGGACTCTTTCCAGGGTCTCCAAGAAGGCCGTATACTCTGAACTGCTGTTGGGTGCATAAGCACACACAACAGTCAGAGTTTTCCCCCCCATAACCCGCAGGCGTAGGGAGGCGACCCTCTCGTCCACTGGGGTAAACTCCAACAACGAAGCACCTAACCGGGGACTTGTGAGTATCCCCACACCCGCCCGGCGCCTCACACCTTGAGCAACTCCGGAGAAGAATAGAGTCCAACCCCTATCCAGAAGTAAGGTTCCAGAGCCGACGCTGTGCGTAGAGGTGAGCCCAACCAGATCCAACTGGTAACGCTCCACCTCCCGCACAAGCTCCGGCTCCTTCCCCCCCAGAGAGGTGACGTTCCACGTCCCCAAAGCCAGCTTCTGTCGCCCGGGTCTGGTCTGTCGAGACCCTCCGCTTTCACTGCCACCCTTCTGGCAGCGCGCCCGACCCCATTGATGTTTCCTGTAGGTGGTGGGCCCGCGGGACGGAGAAGCGGAGGTGTTGCCCACGTTGCCTTTTCGGGCTGGGCCCGGCCGGGCTCCGTGGCAAGCCCGGCCACCAGACGCTCGCTGACGAGTCCTCCTTCTGGGCCTGGCTCCAGAAGGGGACCCCGGGCTTCCTCCGGGCCGGGTATCCTCACTTCTTGTGTCGTCTTTCATGAGGTCTTTTGAACCAATCTTAGTCTGGCCCCTTGCCTGAGACCAATTTGCCATGGGAGACCCTACCAGGAACACAAGGTTCCAGACAACACAGCCCCCAGGTTCATCAGGGCACACAAACCTCTCTACCACGGTAAGGTGCTGGTTCTTCAGAGAGGAAATACATTGTAATGATTTTAGATTTTAATAATATTTTAACTTTTGTAATTAACAGCAGCATGTTGTAAGCAATTGTTTTACGCAGGTTTAGGTTTTATGTGTTGCCTCAATGTTTGATATGTTGCCTTCAAATACACCTGCAGTTGTATGTGTTCCCTGTGAAATAGAATTCAATGATTTTTGAAAACTAGAAATTAGAATCTATTGTTGTTTGATGATGTTTGATTCTCACAAAGTTAACATCCACACCTATAAGCCTAAATGTTGTAACAGCAATAACAGTATACATAGTAAAAGAGCTGAACATGGTATTGCACATTTAGCTTTGAGTGTTACTGACCTGAGATGTTTTATTACAATAATAAATTAAAAAAATGTATTAATTAAGGTGACTGAGGCTTTTCAACATTTCAGTGTCCCACATTTTGCACAGAACTGTCCCACATTAGGAAAAGCAGATTGTCTGAGACAACTTGGCCCTAAGAGTACTGATATGTCTACCATTTATTTTATGAGTGTAATATCTGCATTTTCTCTTTTGGTTTGATTAGTACACATCCTGGGTATTTCAGAATGGTACTGGATGTTGATTTATTGTATTGGCTTCATATCGCAATATATTCCAGAAGTCTAAAATGCAAAAAATGTCCCACATTAGGGCAATTCACCCTATCCAATTTTATTTTGTATGTGAGGACATTTATTAAGACTGCTATTATTGTATTCAGTTAAATGCACTTTTTGTATGCACTTTGAGATGCCTCAGATTCTGTTAAATTAATGCTAATGTGTTGTGTTTTTATGCACTTTTTGACGTATCCTTTGTTAGATGAATAATTAATACAAATGGCATGTTTTTAATCGCAGTAATATGTGTTGGTTTAAAATGTGTCATTACCCGCTTTTTACAGGCCGCTGAATGTCTGGCCCAGCAGAATTTTGTAGTTATAAAATCTGGCCCAACTGAATGTGTAATTGAATAGCCCTGCCATAGACTGTATATGACACCCATGAAGCATTTCGCTTCCGCAGCCCGTGGAGAGAAACTGCGCCGCCTCACTCTCAAGTCTGCGGGCGTCTTTGTCCCGCGAGATTTCAACGTATCATGTAGGCGAGCCTCCAGAGCAAGTCGGACAAAATGACTAACCATCATGCAACGCACTAGCAAGACGGCGATGCGATCGGTCTCGCTCGTCTCAAACAAGCCTACTGATATCAGTACATGGCAGATTAAAAACGAATTGCAAATGTTATTGTAACGTTTTAAGCAACTATTAGGCAAATTAATGAATAACATAGTCTATCCGTTTGAGACACAATAGTATATGACTTTCAGCACAAATTATTTTGTCTAATTAATAAATTAAAACAAAAAGGGGGCTTACTAAACTTTATTTTAATTTTTTAGTAGGCTACATGTAAAATAGGTAATAATGAGATCATCTATTAATGTTTGTCTAACTGCTACACATGTATTTATACATAAATGTAGATATTTATGAACCTCTAAATATAGTTCTTAAAGGTTTTAAGATATAAATAATCACATCATGGGTTCATTAAGGTTTCAAACGGGTTCATGTAAGGTAGGCCTATATAACATGAAAACATGATTTTTTAAAATAATTTCTGAATCTCACATTAGCCTATGTAGTATGGTATATTATTGATATGGGCTGGACACCCCTTCACAATGATCATTTACTTTTTTTAGACCAAATTAGGAGGGCCAGTCAGGCCACTAATGAGCTCAATCATTCACATGTATTATTATTACTATATAAATAAACAGTACTAGGGGTCTATTACAAAACCTTTGAAGGAATCGTCATGCATTCTGAATGTTTCTGTACTTTAAAAACAGGCATCATGGCTCAAGATCCTGTACTTGTTTAAGATTATTCATACTAATTTGTGAATTTAACATCTCTTTAACAACTTAACAACTTCACAACTCTTCAAAACTGAAACACCTAAAACATTTTTTGTTAAAGCATTGCAGGCCTAAAGCTCTACGTCAGTGACCTATATTTTATTTTCTTCCATCAAACTTTAAAAATGGCAAACAGCATGTTTTTAAAGATTTAATCTTTTAAGAAACAAAATATCAACTTTGAACAGAAGGGTTTAAAAAACATGTTTAATGCAAATAAACTTGAAACCTATTTGTCATTTCAGAATTCACTTTTATTGTGAAAGGCACAGTAGGCTATGAGCGAATACATATCAACATTCAAAAATTACAAAGTCGTACAATATATATATATATATATATATATGTGCTCAGTGGCGACTGGTCATTAGGGGCAGCCCCACCTAGTGTCAGCAAAAAGTATTAAAAATTGTGATTACAAAAAAATATATATAAAAAATATATTTTAAGATCATGTTTAATCATTTGATTCGTCTGTATATTGCTGTTTTAGTCTGTGTTCTTCTAATTAGTGTCTACAGTGTGTGCTTATTGAGACGTTTTGAGCCATGTGGGACAAAACCCGATCGTGCCACTCCCTCTCACTGTCTAAGTCAATGGTGACTGTAAATACTACACCGCGCGTGCTTAGAGTATTTTTCAATTTAATGTGTGTGGGAAAAAAATTATGACCATAGGGGCACTGAGCTGCCATCCCCATGCGTCATCTCACATAATTCAGAGCTGATTGGCTATAAGTACGTGTGCCGCGAAAAATGTAGTGTGTGAAGAGGAGACGAGAGAGCTGAAGTGACGCATCCTAACACCCGGAAGTAAGCTGCTCATTGTTTCCCTCGACAAAAAAGCAATGAAATTTCTCCATAGGATTTTAGAAAATAGCTCCAAATAAGATCTGTGGGAAACGTACCCGTTAGATAAATGCACGTTTTGTTCAGCCGGATAATATCCACATGTCTACCCTACTTTTATAATTTTGGAATCATAAATCTATCGATTAGATTTATGATTCCACTTTTGAAACTACAAGAATATGTTGTGGAAATGTAGCACTCACAACAGGAAAGAATGAAACACAAACACAGAAATAGTTGAGATTAATCATTATTATTTAGTTGTGCACCACCAAACAACAATGGGGAAACATAACCTGCTCTCAAGCAATCATACAGCAATGCTCCCACGAATACAAGAAACACAGGGGAAGATATATGTTTCTAAATGACACACGAACATGTTCCCTAATCATGTTTAACGCACACACATTGTCAGTTCTCCTAAACTTGGACATGTTCCAGATGTCGAAAGGTCATCATCTCATGGCGTCTTTAGGAGTCTTGCAGGATATGAATTATCCAATTAACAAACTATATATATGTCTGCACATGAACGCACATACATTTCACATGAACGCACATACTATATATATATATACTATATATTTCTTACATTAACCAACACTTAACTGTTTAGATAAATGTAGCCTCTTTGCATTTCCTCTGAGCTTGGCGTCAGCTCAATAATATATAATAATAATAATAATTAATAATAATAATAATAATAATAATAATAATAATAATAATTAGCAAAGAGACGATTACTAGACTATGGAAACTAACTTAATAACATACCTAGTTACTATGACTAGGTCCAAGATTGATATAACATTCCCTCCTTTTATTAATTTAAGTTTCCAGATCATCCAATAAATACTCTTACAAATAACCTTTTGAGATCCGCCCTGGAAAGTCCAAAATGACTTTCTGAAAAATACTTATCAATGAATAATCATTTTACTCAAGGCAGAAGTCACAGGGTTACCTGTACTACTCACAAATAGCCAAAAAAACACCTCTTTGATTATAACACAAAAAGTGGAAGAAAAGACAGTTTGCGCTAATCTACTCTACTTAAATCATTTAAAAACCTCAGTATGCTTAAGAGGAAAAAATCAATTTGTCCCATTCAAGTTTAATAAACTTACATACATAACCTAATAAAAAAGTAACATGCAATTTAATACTTGATTATACATCGTAAAAAATCTTCCAAAACACTTATAGCAAGATGTAACTGGCGTACACTCATTCTGCTTCTGTTATGTTGTCCAGTAAACACTTCTTCAGGGTGTGCATGTTCCAATCTCCATGCGTAGCCTTTAGATGGAATATATATCTTAGCTTTCATGCTGTAATGTCCCATCTCATAGCAAAATCCCTTGATGACATCTGAAGCAACATCATTACCATTTGAATTGGACGGAACTGTAGTCAGAAACTGAGGCTTCTGTAAAAGAACAGTTAACGGTAGTTCAATCAGGAGAGACGTTGATGTATGACATACATATTTATTACTGGGACACGTCATATGAATGAAATAATGATTGCCAGAATAGAGACAGGAGAATGGAATGGTGTTTGGCGATTAGGCCCCGGTTTGCAGGATTATCATTCAGGAGGGGAAGAATCGCTCCGAAGAAACCCCCCGGGTCTAGACACTGGTGGTGGTGATAAGTAGGTGGGACCGGTCTGAAGGGAGAAGGATTAGCTTGGTCCTGTAGGACAGGGGTTCCCAACCCCCGGTCCGCGGACTGGTACCGGGCCGCGGAGGTGTTACTGCCGGGCCGCGAAATAGCTGTGAGTTTATCGTAATATTTGCAGAATTATAAATATATAAAAATATTTTATCATAATATTTAATTTTCGCACCTATAGCCTACCAGTCATATTATTTCATCCAGTAGCCTAGTTAAACTTACAGCAGAAAACTGTTGAAAATGGCTTTTATAATGTTCCGAGGGATTCGGCGGCTCAGGGTCTCAGCCTCTCGTGCGCACGAGAAAGTTACCGGTGCGCCAAGTAAGAGGAGCGCACAGGAGACAACCGTTTCATTGCAGACTGTTATGTTTATGTGGGGAAATGGCAGTGCATACATTATTTGAGATATATTTCAAACTCGGACTTCATTTTAAGGATATGTCGGCCAGGGGTGTAGAGAAGGTAAACATTTAGCTGTGTTTACCTTCAAGCACCGGATTGGCAAAACAGGAGAGTAAACCAGTCTGCCTTGATCTATGAATTAATGTCCGGGACTCTCACGGTATCTGCTGCCCACAGCTGTTTTATAGAAGGAAAACCTCCTTCACTTCATGAAATGGCTGCAGCATCAGGAGGCAGCGGGACGTGTAACTCCGCCTCTGAGAAGTGCAGCACCAGCGCGCCGAGAGCTGTGCCTTTTTACGCACCGCCTTTGCTGTGTTTACCTTAATCAGAACAGCTTAAGAGTGACTGCAGGCTGCTACGTGTTGAGGGAAAATTGAAGTAACTTGAAAGTTTGAAGTGAAAGTTTGATACAGCGTATTTTTGGTATATTCATCTTAATGTCCCCTGATATATAAGAAATGTGTTTTTATATATTCATGTGTGTACTTAATTACTTTGTATTTAATAGTAGCAGTTTATATGAACAAGAAGCTGGAGATATGAGAAGTGGAGGGGACAGAGAGGAAATACCCTTATATAGACATATGCTATCGACAGCAGAGGGTAGAATGTGTGTGTGTATGCATTACAGGAGCCATAAGGCCAGTGCTGGAATTGGGCCGGTACTCACCGGTACGCAGTACCGGCACTTCTGGTTCTGACCCATGGAGTACCGGCACTTCTTGCTCAGTACCGGCATGCTGGCGGTACTCCGGTACTCATGCACCGTGCCAGTACTCAACAGTCTCCCGCCGTTCTTATTATACATCCATATATATATATATATACAGCCGCCCGGTACTCAGTAGATGCGTCATGAGGTGCCGAACGGACATTCTCATCGCTCTAACCGCTGGAGTTTCACAGCGGCTGTCAGCTGTTTACTCCTGTCATTCAAACAGAACGTGCTGGAGAGGGGGCGGGGCTTATCTTCTCCATGTAAATACTGTGGTGGAAACGACTGTCAAAATTAACCTATTTGACCGTGATTTAATAGTAATACACGTTTCAAAATAATAATAATAATAATAATGCCGAAGTAACAACATACTGAAAACTGTTAGTAAAACCATGTTTTAATGCTTTACAATTTACATACCTAGATGCACGTGTGTTGTGTTTATGCAGTGCAACTCCCACCCAGTGGGTGGCTATGTAGAGTGATAGAACAGAGCAGGCACGCCCCCGAGAGAAGGAAAGCAAGTCACGTCACAAATTAGCATTTCTAAAATGTTAGCGTGGATTAATAAAAGTGCAAAAAGACAGCGGTTGTCGCCGGAAGAAAATTCAAATACAGAGAATGCTGTGCCTGTGTTGGAAATTGTGTCTGATGGGGAGCTTTCTTTGGTTGATCCTCCTGCTCCAAGTTCTAGTGCATTAGCATTAGCACTAGCTCCGCCGCCTCCTCCAGAGCCTCTAACGTTAGCTGCTGCTGGCGCAACTGCCACCACCAACACCGGGCAAAGCGATGCACCTGACTGCTGGACAACGGACCAGGTGCAATATTTTTGCAAGACCAATGCATGGCTCCTTCTTAAAGATAAGAAGCTAGGATGTCGGATATGCAGAGATGTCAAATCTTTGGGAATACACACTGGACAAGGACTGAAACTGTCAACTGAATGGGGTGAGTGTGCAGTGTCTCATTTCGGTGTTGACAAGGGCAAACAACAAGTTAGCCTGAGAAAAAAAATCAAAGAACATAAAGAATCACAAGCCCATGTAAAAGCTGCTGACATCCTTACATCTGCTTCACGTGAAACTATTCAACATCAAGTGCAGTCTATGCATAAATCTGAATTAGACACCACTATCAGAGTTTTTCGAACGGCATATAAAATTGGCAAACATAGCCGGCCATTCACAGACATGCCAATTGATTTGAATGTACAGAAACTGAATGGGCTGAACGTGGGCAGGGTTTTGCACTCCAATAAAACCTGTGGCGAAATCATCGACCACATAGCTCATGAGCTGAAGAAAAAAATGGCAAAAGACATTACAGAAAACCAAAGAAAACTGTGTTTTGGTCGATGAATCTACCACTATTAGTGGTAAAACGGTGCTTGTTGTGTGTCTACGCTCAGCATTAGCTGATGCTGAGCCCGAAACGTTTTTTTGGGAGCTGATCGAGTTGGATGGAACAACGGCTGATGACATCACAAAGGCGTTAATGGAGTGTCTTGGAAGAGATTTTAACGAGGACTTTTTAGGTCAGTGTTTCGTTTCTTTTGCATGTGATGGGGCTTCAGTCATGCTAGGGAAGAGAACAGGCGTTGCTACCCAGTTGTGTAGTAAATTCCCAAGCCTGTTTGTGTGGCACTGCTCCAATCATCGTCTAGAGCTGGCAGTTGGGGATGTGGTCAAGGAGGTCTCAGGGCTCAATCATTTCCAGATCTTTTTTGACAAACTCTATTCCTTGTTCCATGCCTCCCCCAAAAATCAGAGGCAGTTAGCGCAGTGTGCGCAAGCAGTCGGACAGCGTCTCCTGGTGATAGGGCGTGTTTTGTCCATCCGCTGGGTGGCTTCAAGTGAAAGGAGCGTCAGAGCAGTCTGGGAAAACTACCGAGTGCTTCATGATCACTTCACAAATGCTGCAAACGACACGAGCAGGGATTCCAGAGACAGAGCAAAGTACAAGGGCCTGGATGATGTGCTCACATCTGCAACGTTTGTCAGCAATCTGGGACTGATGTACGATGCGCTCACAGAGCTCAGCGACCTCTCTCGGCAACTCCAAAAAAGAGAGATGGCACTGCCTACAGCAGATAGGCTCTTAACTCGAGAAATACGAGTTTTTGAATCCATGGTCACCATGCCTGGCCCACACATGACTACAGTTCATACAGCTCTAGCTGAGAAGTCCTTCAAGGGTGTTGCCCTGCGTGAGAATGGCAGGCTTGTACAGATTCATGCAGGTCAGTTTTTCCGCAGTATGGTAGAGAATCTGAGACACAGAATGACTTCCACAACCTCCTCTCATGTCAGCACAAGAGAAATCCCATTACATGGCCGGGAGGCCCGGGACAATCAGCTAATCCAGGACATGAAAGTTATCCATCCTGGAAGTTGGCCTGAAGAGGAGTTAGACGTACAGTATGGGGACGTAGAGGTGCTACGTTTGTGCGAAGTGCTGAAAGTGGACAGAAGAGAGACTGTTCAGGGCTTTCGCGAATACAAGGAAACCAGGGCATCCCGTACACCTGCTGCCATGGAGCCTCTACTGAAAGCAGTCCGAACCATCGCTGTCTCCACTAGTGAGTGTGAGCGGGCATTCAGCTGCATGAACGATATCCTTACTGCAAAAAGGAATGCTCTCTCTGTCAGCCGACTGTCCAGCCTGGTTTTCATTAAATGTAATGGACCATCACTAGGACAGTTCAATCCGGAACAGTATGTGAGGTCCTGGCTGGCAAAGGGAAGGAGAAGTGCTGATGAAAGAGCCTGTCCAGCTCCAGCCCCTGATACTGATGTCCCCAAGGCCTTCTGGAGCCTTTTCTAACAATGTGAAGTATATTGCAAAGCAGCTCACCCAGTGAGAAGACTTTTGGCATAATGTGCCGATTTGTACAGATCCTGGAGATAGAAGGACTTCAGACCAACCAGGGAGTTATCTGATCAGCTTGGTGTTCAATGTAACTCTTTACCATGGCTCAGACTTTGTTACTTGCAGTTACAGTTTCTCATTTTAGATTGTGCAAATTTTGCATTTGTTTTTACATGTTCTTTGTTCATGCTCTTTATCATTTTTCTGAGTTGGAAAGTTAGATTGCATCATAGTTTACTTTATACATATTTGTATTCTTCAGTGGTGAAGTATATTGCAAAGCAGCTCAGCCATGTGAGAAGACTTTTGGCACTTTTTCGTTTTTCGTTTTCTGAGTTGGAAAGTTAGATTGCATTCAAAATGTACAGAAATACTTAATTTTGTTAAAGCTTTTTATAAAAAATGCTTCTGACCAGAGCTTTGTTTCCTTGTCATTAATGTTGAACACCACCAGAGGGGCTCTCACCTGAAAGGTCTCTGCTTCATGTGTCTTCAGCAGAAGATCTAGACTTTGATTGTTATATTTTCAGTTAATATTGACCTTACTGAGCTTTAGCCATATCCGCTGCCTATCATAAAAAATGTTAAGTACAGTGAACCTTTCTAAAATATACAGTAGTAAAGAGACAAACCCACCAGCATTATAGTAGCCAAATTCTTGTTTGTGGGCTGTATATATATAAAATTGACTTGAAAAAGTTGCTGATTTTAGAGTACTGGCACCTTTTTCATTCCAATTCAAGCACTGCATAAGGCTGTATAATAACTGCTCGATTATACTGGTGTTTGTGTTTTATATTGATTTCTCAGTTTTATTCTTTCATAAATGTGAGGACTAAAATTGCTCCAAACATTGTGGAGTAGTTAGCTTAAACATGTTTTATTGCTCTGCATAAAGGCAGTTGTGCAGGACAGGAGACTAGATGGGGGAGGGGAGCAGAGAGGGAAGTCTGAAGAATGTGTGTGTGTGAAAGCTGCAGAAATACCAGATGTTTTTGCTTCAAACTAAGACTGTTTCCGGATCATCTCGGCTGGCGCGCGCTGATATGCTACGAAAGCCCATCGTTTATATATGGGCCAATAGATGACCTGTATGGGGGTAGCATCCACACAGCTCCTTCCTTGTTTTTTACAATATCTCCTGTTGAGTCATGGTGTCCGGCCTCTTTTTCTCCTGCCGTCAAGATGATAAGGTTCTCCCAGCATTTGGACCAGAGCAGGGGTTGGGCCCACCCCACCCCTTTGAAAGTGTAATGTATTCTTAGCGTTTATCATTAAAACAGATTATTGTTTAACCGCTATCCTGGTTGTTTTGAGTTTTCCTTCTTTTAAAGCAAACTCATATAGGATCGGTGCGGAGCAGAGATATCTGCTCCAACAGTGTTAATCACACACACCTCTACACACATCGAACTGCCCGATTACTCCCCCTTTTATTAGTTTTATGAAGGAGATGTCCAGTCACCGAGGCGCATGATGTGTGTGTGTATGTGCTCTGCTCAGCTCAGCTCTGTGTGTTCGGTGTGTTTGTGTCTGTCCGACACCGGCATTTGTTTTCAAATGACCATGAACAGTAATTTACACACATCTGGCTAACTCCATAGGTAGTCTATATGCGGGTGTTCCCAAAATAAATTAGTTTAATCTTAATCTCGATGTAGTGCTAAATGCTGTCGGACGTGCACCGGAATGAACGACACTATCATAATATCTTCTGAAATCAAATGCCAGTGTCACACTGGCATTTGATTTCAGAAGATATTCAGAAGAGGGGTGGAAGAGGGTTGCGTATTGTCACCTCAAATGACAGCTGACAAGAGGGAAGAGCAGATATAAATGGATTTACGGGTGCAGCGATAGGCTTGTGAGAATGGAGAGAGGAGTGATTGGTTAGCTGGGGAGTGACGCCCCCGATCACTTAATGAGGGAGGAGAGGGTAAAGAAGTGACGTGTAATATGAATGAAGAGCTTGGTCTTCCTGCTTGAACTTGTGCTAAACTTCATATCTTCTTCTCTGGAGTTTGAGATTACTAATATACTTGGCTGTAAATCATCTCAGACATCTTGGGTTTTGTTCTTCGTGTTGATCTAAATGTAGCCTCTTTGCATTTCCTCTGAGCTTGGCGTCAGCTCACTTAACGTAATAATTAGCAAAGAGACGATTCTATGGAAACTAACTTAATAACATACCTAGTTACTATGACTAGGTCCAAGATTGATATAACAAAGATAAGGAGGACTTTTACAAAAAAGTAATAGAGATTTTTGTCCAGAGGGATAGGCAAATGGACTTCATCTTCAAGTCAAGGTAAGACCACAATTTTATTGAAAATGGGATCTTACTAAGAGAGAACAATTCAATATTTACATGATAAAATTACATTTTTTGGGTATCCTTTTATTGAACTGTCTGTTTAAAATTAATCGAAGCATCAGACTAAAAAAGCTTTTGAAAATAATATTATATTGTGATTTAGGTAAAAAATATAATATTTTTAAACCTGAAGAGTCAGTGCACTGCCAGTGCCTCACCAGCCATGAACCTCACTGCACGTCACTGCAGAAGCTAGACATCTAAGTTTTTTGTGCCCCACCACTTTTATACATATAAAAACGCCACTGTGAGATAACTTTAGCAAAGTAATAAACGTAAAATAAATACAAACACAACAACATACCTCGTTGGCTGCATGCTCTGAAAACAGAGGGAAGTATTCTTCAGTCCTTACAACTTATATATATATATATATATATATATATAGTGGCGTTTTTATATGTACAAAAGTGGTGGGGCAACAAAAAACTTAGATGTCTATAAGCTTCTGCAGTGAGGTTCATGGCTGGTGAGGCTCTGACTCTTCAGGTTTACAAATATTATATTTTGACCTAAATCAAAATATAATATTATTTTCAAAAGCTTTTTTTGCCTGATGCTTCAATTAATTTTAAACAGACAGTTCAACAGAAGGATACCCAAAAAATGTAATTTTTATCATTTACATATTGAATTGTTCTCTCTTAGTAAGATCCCATTTTCAATAAAATTGCAGTCTTATCTTGACTTGAAGATTAAGTCAATTTGCCTATCCTTCTGGACAAAAATCTCTATTACTTTTTTGTAAAAGTCCTCCTTATGTTCTTGTGGTTTCAAAAGTCTATCATAAATCTAATCTAATCAATAGATTTATGATTCGAAAATTATAAAAGTAGGGTAGACATGTGGATATTATCCGGCTGAACAAAACGTGCATTTATCTAACAGGTTTGTTTCCCACAGATCTTATTTGGAGCTATTTTCTGAAATCCTATGGAGAAATCTCATTCCTTTTTTGTCGAGGGAAGCCATGCGCAGCTTACTTCCGGGTTTTAGGATGCGTCACTGCAGCTCTCTCGTCTCCTCTTCACAAACCACACTTTTCGCGGCACACGTACTTACAGCCAATCAGCTCTGAATTATGTGAGATGACGTATGGTGGGGATGGCAGCTCTATGCCCCTATGGTCATTATTTTTTGCCACACACATTAAATAGAAAAATACTCTGAGCATGCGCAGTGTAGTTTTTACAGTCACCATTGACTTAGACCAGGGGTGCCCAACCTTTTTTGAACCGAGAGCTACTTTTAAAGTTGCCAGTCTGCTGAGATCTACCAGTCCAAATAGAGAGGCGTAGCCATTACTACCAGGTAAATACACACTTCTACTTGAATAAAACTGACCGTTGTATAATTATTACTTCATAAAATACTGCAGATCCTTTATCTTACCTCTTTCTAATCTACACACATACAAGTATTTAACTTTAGTTACACAACAGTGTTGTTGATACAGAGTTGGAGTTTATTCACACGTCACATACTACAAGTGGGTAATGTTTTCAAGACACATTGAACAGTGCTGCCACATATGACACAGGAAAAAAAGAAAATACTCTGAATCCTTTCTTTGCCATGATATAAAAATAGTGTTGCTACAAAAGTATAAATTAGGCTTACTAATAAGACAACTCAGATCTGAAGCTACACAGGAATCTGCTGCCAAAGTGCAATAAAAAAGACAAAATTAATAGAATCAAACCCTTTTTTTGTTGCATTTTAGTAGAGTATAAAAATGAATGCATTTAAAATAGGATGCAAGCAACACTAGTTTCTTAACCTGAATTTATAATAGACTATAATCAATTTAAGTTTGCATTCTTATACCATTTTGTACAATAATTATAATGAATGAGTTCAAACAAACTAAAACTTACAGCTGATTAATAACTTATCTAACTTGAGTTTGTATTATATCAAAAACCTGTTGAAATGCTACTGTTATTTTTACTGTCCCCAAAAGCGCGTCGGCAGCCTCCAGGAAAGCTTCTTTCACAACTTCGCCGTCTTTGAAAGACTTCATGTGTTTCGCAAGAACGTGACTGACACGATAAGATGCTATGGTAGCAGCCTTGCTCTTGTTGTTGGGCCTGGTGAAAATGGACTGCTGTGCATTTAGCTGTCCTTTCAGGTCCCTCACCTTTTGGGAGCGTAGGGCAGAATTAGGAGGGCATGCCGTCTCGTAGCTTTTGTGCACTGTTTTGAAATGCCGCTCCTAAATTACCCTTCTTCGATAAAGCCACGCTCGCATTGCAGATGAGACAGATGGACTTTGAATTGGAATAGATACAAAAATAATCATCCTCCCACTCGGAGTGACAATTATATATTTTGGGCTGCGGACTGTCACTCCTGTTGACACGGAAAACATCAGCGAAATAGTGCCCACTGCCCAACAGCCACGCCCAGACACATTGGGGTCACGCCGGCCAATCACAAAGCTTTGATGCGTTCAAGTACATTATTCTGGCACAGGAAGATTATTTTATAGGCCATTAACGATAAAACAGAATATTGTTGTTCTATTTTTAGACACATCTCGCGATCGACTGGGAATCTCCCCGCGATCGACCGATCGACTGGTTGGGCACCCCTGACTTAGACAGTAAGAGGGAGAGGCAGGATCGGGTTTTGTCCCACATGGCTCTAAACAGCTCAATAGGCACACACTGTAGATACTAATTAGAAGAACACAGACTAAAACAGCAATGTACAGACGAATCAGATGATTAAACATGATCTTAAAATATATTTAATATATTTTTTAATTTATTTTTTGCATTTTTTTGTAATCATTATTTTTCAAACTTTCTGGTGAAACTAGGTGGAGCTGTGCTCCACCTGCCCCTAATGACCAGTCGCCACTGAATACACTTAACTAACGGAGCTGTAAAAGTGTCCGTGCATCTTACGTGCCGTTTCTGGTCTCGTTCTCTTCTCACTAACTCACGCGAGAACAGCATAATGAGACGTGAGCTTGGACTTCAAAATAAAATACTACATATTGCACGCATGAAATATTACAACAAATGATTACACTTAGAAAATACATATTGTAGTTAAATTGTGAACATGTAAAGTGTGTTGCCTTTCTTGGAAGATGAATATTAGTTTCAAAGTAAAACTGTTCAATATACATCATTAAGGTTGATTTGCATTGTTTATACTGCCCCCCTGTGTTCGTTTGTGGTACCTAGGATGTGTGCATGTAATTTCTTCAGTTGACGTCACGACACGCAGCCGACTCCCGGTGCTGCAGAGTTCCTTTATTATTACGCTTTTGCTTTGGATACTATTGATCTGTAAGTACCAGAACATAATGTAATGTAGTAGAAAATGTGAGTCTGTAACATTTTCCCTGTATGAAGAGTTTGTTAGACCATGCTTCATTTAGCTAGCAGCTAGCTTTACATTTAGCTTGCTAGTCGTAGCATTATTGTCAATGCACTATGTTAGGCTTATTGCATTATTAATGTTGGCGTATTTATTGCACTTACATATACAGTAAGCTGTTGTTTTCATATGCCTTTGATGGTAAAATGGTGGATTGTATTTGTTTGGTTAAATGGGTTTAATTAGTAGCATTACATACAGATGCTGTGTACATGTATGAGTGTATGTATGAGACGCAGACTAATTGAATTAATGTGTGTATTGTAGTGCCGTGAAAAGAGAGTCGGAGGCGGTGTATTAAGAATGGAGTTCCAATCTTTATTATCCATTACTTTCAGAGAGGTTAACACATGCACTGCTCTGCCTGATGAGCTAGCAGGAATGGCAGCTAAAGCTACAGGTGTTCCCCACTAAAGGGTCCGTGTGGCAACACAATAAGCAAGGTGAATTATGTCCAATAACGTGTCACCACACAAGCCCCCCCAGAATTCACACATAAACAAAATCAGCATGGCGGGGAGGAACGACACGCCGACCCCCACGACTCCTGAGCACGGGAGTCGGAACAGTGACTCCCGCCTGTGCGGCCCCCGGAAAGGGAGGGACCGGAACAACAGGTCTTAAATCCGTGACAGGGGACGAGGCCGGGGGGCGGCCCCGTCGCGGAGGTCGAGCCAGCACCACAGGCTGGTCCAAGTCCAGGTGAGCAGCCTTCACCCGGTCCACCGAGACGTGCTCGGCCTTGCCACCCAGGTCGACCACCAGGTGCTTGTCCCCGTGCTCCAAGACCCGGAAAGGCCCATCATAAGGGGGCTGCAGGGGGCCTCTGTGCGCATCGTGCCGGATGAACACGTGCTCCGCCGAGCGGAGCTCTGCGGGAACCTGGGACACCTGAGTACCGTGCTGAGTAGTAGGGATCGGAGCAAAGGCCTCAGCGGCGTCACGCAGGAAAGCCCGCTGGGCCGACGCCGACCAGGGAGCCGATGCATTTGGGAGGAAATCCCCCGGAACTCTCAGTGGCTGACCGTAGACCATCTCCGCTGTAGAACACTGCAGATCTTCCTTAGGTGCGGTCCTCAGGCCCAGCATCACCCAGGGCAGCTTGTCGACCCAGTTACCGTCCGTAAGGCCGGCCTTGAGGGCCGCCTTCATGGAGCGATGAAAGCGCTCGCAGAGGCCGTTAGCCTGAGGGTGGTAAGCGGTAGTCCTGTGCAGCTTAACCCCCAAACCGCCTGCCACAGCGTTCCAGAGCTCAGACGTGAACTGAGAGCCCCTGTCTGAGGAAATGTCTGACGGGGTGCCAAAACGACACACCCACGTTGCAATGAAGGCCCGGGCAACGTCTGCGGCTGATGTCGAAACGAGCGGAACCGCCTCCGGCCAACGGGTCGTTCTGTCCACCATGGTGAGGAGGTAGGAAAACCCCTGAGAGGAAGGCAACGGACCAACCAGGTCAATGTTGACGTGATCAAACCTCCTCTCAGGCACCAGGAAACGCTCCAACGGGGCCTTCGTGTGGCGGTGCACCTTAGCGCGTTGACAAGCCACGCACTCCCTGGCCCAAGTCCTCACGTCCCTTTTCAGTCCTTGCCAAACGAACTTCGCCGCTACCAAACGCACCGAAGGTTTAACGCCGGGGTGTGACAGGCCGTGCACAGCCTCGAACACAGGACGCCTCCAGCTGGCAGGGACGACAGGCCGCGCCAGGCCCGTAGAGACGTCACACAGGAGAGTAATGCCCGCGTCGCCGAACACCACGTCCTCCAAGCGCAGCCCCGCGCTCTCCACCTTCAGGGCCTGGACGCCGGGATCTGTGACCTGGTCTGCCGCCATGCGAGTATAGTCCAGGCCCAACTGGACGGCACCGATGACGACCCTGGAGAGGCAATCAGCAACCAGGTTCGACTTGCCAGCCACGTGCTTAATGCCCGTAGTGAACTCCGATATGTAGGACAGCTGCCGCTGCTGACGTGCCGACCAAGGCTCCGCCACTTTTGACATGGCGAAGGTGAGCGGCTTGTGGTCGACAAACGCCGTAAATTCACGGCCTTCCAGCATGAAACGGAAGTGCCGCACGGCCAAATAAAGTCCGAGGAGCTCCCGGTCAAAGGCGCTGTATTTGCGTTCTCTAGGCGTCAGCTGGCGGCTGAAAAAGGCGAGCGGCTGCCAAGAGCCCTCCACCCACTGCTCGTGCACTGCGCCGACCGCGTAGTCTGACGCGTCCGTGGTGATGGAGATGGGAGCCGTAGATGATGGGTGTGCCAGCAAAGCCGCCTGAGCCAACGCGGTCTTGACCTCAGCAAAAGCGCCATCCGCCTCTGCTGTCCAGTCGATCTCCTGGACGGGGGTCTTGCCTTTCAACGCTTCATACAGCGGCTGCATGATGTGTGCGGCCCGGGCGATGAAACGGTGGTAGAAAGTCACCATCCCCAGAAACTCACGGAGCGACCGGGCTGTGAGCGGGCGAGGAAACGCCGCAACAGCCTCCACCTTCGCTGGCAGAGGTGTCGCACTGCCCTTGGTGACGCGGTGCCCCAGGAAATCGATGTCCGACACCCCGAACTGGCACTTTGCAGGATTGATGATTAATCCGTGTTCGTTGAGCCGTGTGAAAAGGGCTCGGAGGTGGGACAGGTGCTCCTGCACTGAAGCGCTGGCGACGAGTATGTCGTCGAGGTAAACAAACACAAACGGCAGGTCCCGCAGCACCGAATCCATCAGGCGCTGGAACGTCTGAGCGGCATTCTTGAGTCCAAAAGGCATCCGCAGGAACTCAAAAAGTCCAAAAGGCGTTATCACTGCTGTCTTGGGAATGTCCAGGGGGTGCATGGGCACCTGGTGGTATCCACGCACCAGGTCCACCTTGGAAAACACCCCCGTACCGGCCAGATGCGCCGAAAAGTCCTGAATGTGCGGCACCGGATAGCGGTCAGCCGTAGTGGCGTCGTTGAGTCGGCGGTAATCCCCGCACGGGCGGAACCCGCCGTTCGATTTGGGAACGACGTGCAGGGGGGAAGCCCAAGGACTGTCGGAGCGGCGGACAATGCCCAGGCGCTCCATGGTTGCGAACTCCGCCCTCGCTACAGCCAGCTTAGAAGGGTTCAACCGCCGGGCCCTGGCGTAGACAGGAGGCCCCCCGGTAGTGACGTGGTGTTCCACGCCATGCTTAGTGGTAAGCGCCGAGAAGGTGGGTAGCGACAGGTCTGGAAACTCGGCCAACAGTCTGAGAAACGTGTCTGCACCTGACAGCGAGCCTGACAGCCCAGTACGCTGCGCTGCCAAGTGTGCACACGAGGGAAGAAAACGTTAAGGCATCAACCAAACGCCTATTCTTAACGTCCACTGAGAGTCCATGAGCACACAAAAAATCCGCTCCGAGGAGGGGAAAAGAAATGTCCGCTGTCACAAAATCCCAGCTGAAACGCTGTCCTCCGATGCACAAACACATAGGCCTCACGCCGTACGTGCGAATGGGACTGCCGTTAGCCGTCGTCAATCGCGGTCCGTGCCCCCCACGGGCGACGTCTTCGACGCTGGAACTACGCTCCGTTGAGCGCCCGTGTCACACAGAAACAAGCTCCCCGAAACGCTGTCGCTGACGAAGAGGAGCCTGCACGTGCCGCCGACGCTCAGAGCCACTACTGAGCGCCGGCCCCTCCGTTTCCCGGGGGTTTGTAGCTGCACGGAGCGATGCATCTCTTCGCCCTTGTCCCGAAACGTGCGTGGTAAACGTACTCTCCGGCGTCTCCACGCCGGCTAGCCACAGCCGTGTCCGGCCTCCGCCACGCTTTCTTGACTGCCGGTGGGCCGCTGAGCGTCGCGGCTAACGTCTCTGCCCCGGGCTGTTGCGTAGCCAGGAAAAAACGATCCGCTTCCTCAGCCAAAGCACGGGGCTCCGTGACAGGCGTGTTGGCCAGCGCCGTCTGTACCCGGGGAGGCAAGTGACGCAGGAAAATCTCCGTGAATAAAATCCGGGGATCTTCCCCCCCTAGCAGATTTAGCATTTTCTCCATTAGCTGGGATGGCTTGCTGTCTCCTAGGCCTTGAATGTCAAGTATCTGGCGGGCCCTCTCCTTAGCAGATAAGCTAAATGTCTTAAGGAGAAGGGCCTTAATCGCCTCATATTTGCCATGATGTGGGGGGGCTGCGATGAATCCCACCAACCTGGACGACGTGGAGCTCCCCAGCGCTGCTACCACATGGTAGTATTTTAGGTCCCCGTCACGGACCTGTCGGCAGGCGAAATGTGCCTCCACGTGTGCGAACCATGCCTCCGCGGCGTGCTCCCAGAATTCCGGCAGCTTTATGAAAACATCGCGCTCAGCCATGTTCGTTAATTTTCCGGAAACTTTCTCGGAAAAGTCAGGGTCACCAGTGTAGTGCCGTGAAAAGAGAGTCGGAGGCGGTGTATTAAGAATGGAGTTCCAATCTTTATTATCCATTACTTTGAGAGAGGTTAACACATGCACTGCTCTGCCTGATGAGCTAGCAGGAATGGCAGCTAAAGCTACAGGTGTTCCCCACTAAAGGGTCCGTGTGGCAACACAATAAGCAAGGTGAATTATGTCCAATAACGTGTCACCACAGTATATCAGTTATATGTGTACTAATGTATGCTTTATTTCTGTATTGTATTTTTAGTTTCACAATGAGAATCGTACAGTAAACATCAAGAAAAGCCAAAGCCTTGTGATTATTGGAGGATTCAAGTTGTTAGCTACCTGTCTAGCTTTGCATAGCCGCACACTGCGAGGGCAGAACATAAACACTTACAATATCTAAAACCACAAGACATTAATTACCTGTACTCGGTGCGCCATATTGTCTGTTCTCTGTAAACCTCAATTTCTCAATACTCTAATTTCCCATCCTCGACTCCTATCCCCGACTCCTATCCTCGAGACTTAGGCCGTTTCTCAAATTCGAGGATGCTGGCTTGGTAGTCGCGTACTTCCAAGTCACTTCCTTCAGAAATGAAGCAAGTATACTTCCAAGCCACGGCTTCGGAAAACGAAGAAGAATGGAACAGGCTAACAAGTGTGCCACTCTCTCTAACGGTTTCAACATAAACTGTACCGAAAATAAATACCTCACAATGTCTATCTAATTATGAACTTGCTTTAATAATAATAATAATAATGCATTACATTTTTTTATTAGAGCGCTTTACAAGTACACATTACACATATTAGACATGTAAGAGTCATTACTGCGGACTTTACTTTCATGGAACACATTTTTGGTGATAACAAATGTAACAAAGTAACATATTTACCAACACATGTTCTACGCCACTACATACTTACATTTAAATGTGTGCTGCATCGGTTCGGCCATTCTCCGCAAGGGCTTTTTAAATTGGTCCGGGCGCAAAACATTGTGGGGATTTTTAGGACGCGAAGTCTACCCATGTGCAGCCTCTAAATTTCCCCCAAACCAAGGACGCGGCCTCGGTGGAATTCCAAGTATGCTGGACATTGGAACGGTCCTGCTGCGCCACTTGATGACGTAGCATCCTTGAAATATTGGCTTGGAAGCCAGTATCCTCGAGATTGAGAAACGGCCTCTGTCTGATGGACGACTTATATATTTACTTTTAATTCATTGACAGTGCGGTATGATGGGACAATAACAGGCTACAATAACGTAACACAATCAGAGACTGGATATATCCCCCCCTCTCTCTGGTCGCTGAAATGGGGGAATTGAAATTACAGGCCAAAAGTTGTATTTACAAGTAGCCTATAAGCATAGGACACCAAACCAACTGAGACCCGTCTGTCCGCCGCATCTACACACTGTATAACACACACCCACCTACACACTGTACCATACACACACCTACACACGGTACCACACACACCTACAGCTCCTAAAGCATAATCAGGCTACAGCCGTTGTGTATTTTCTTATGTGAATCACTAAATGGTCTTAGAAAAATATCGACTCTTTGTTTGTAGATATCTACTAAACTACAGCATACAAATACAGAGAGTAATGTAGGCCTGTTACACTGAGTCATATATATTTTACACACTGCTCTGCTTTCTGCACGGACATCACAGCTGTTCTCACTGTAAACATTGCGTTGCGATGAAAGCAGTTACTAAAATAATATCCAGGGGATGCATGCAGAGCTGTCATTGGCTGAGATAAGTCCGGCCGTGCGTCAAGCCTCCACCGTTCCCGGAAATGCATCCGTGGAGGAGCCGTGGAGGATGCATCAGTGTATCCTAGATCATAGCTCCTCCAGAGAGCCTCCTCGATGCTCGATGCTCGGTCCTCGATGTGCATTTAGAGAAATTAGATGTCCTTCAACATGGCTCGCTGAAATTCATTTCCGGGTCATGTTGAAGGACATGAGGACCGAGGAGTCGAGGAGGGAAAATGTAAGAATTGAGAAGCCTCTCATGTCTCATTAAATATCCTTGCGTCAGAGTCTCACGTATTGGGCGCGCTCTCTTCTGACCATATTTGGAAGTACAACTTCCTACAACTTCCTACAGGTTCAACCTCCACCGGCTGCAGCTGCAGCTGGACCCTTCTCGGAAATAGCGCTCCATTTAAGGCGGGGCCTCGCATATGACGCACACCTGCACACCTGTTCCACAATTCTTCATTTTCCGAGGCTAGGAAGGATTCTTGCCTCGCCTCTGAAGCAAGTGACTCGGAGGACATGTGCTACCAAGCAAGCGTCCTCGACATTGAGAAATACCAGAATCTGGTGGAGTGGGAAGGCTAAAGTCCTGAGAAGAGGTCTTATGTATCATCAAGGAACATTGTCGTACCAGACCTTATCCTGGAATTCCATAGCCGTCATCAAAGACCGGTGCCTTTTTTTGGATTAAAGACTTGACTAAACCCTTTTAATCTGGTTGTGCTTTTGAATCCTATTTTCTTGCTGTTGTCAGTGATATAGCATGATATTCAAAACTTTGAGGTGCCACTGCTTATACAGTCTGAGGTGTGGTAGTGTGGTGTGGTGTGGTGGTCTCAGCTTGTTCTATTTACTTATCATTCAACAATTTCTATTTTATAACCCATCATTTGAATGCTATTTAAAAATGATGGGTTACAATCATAGGTTAAAATTGATTATGACAGACAACAAAAAAGTCACAACAGACTGTTGGTAAAACATATTTTAGGAATTTGAGATCATTCAAAGACAGTGTGATGAAGGGCTGAAGGGCAGTTAATGCTGTTTCCCTTGCACAATAGGGGAATAAATTACAAAATAATAAACAGAAAAAAAACATTGGCACCAGCTTTGTTGTTGAATTTTTATTGGAAACATCGGTATCAGCACATGTACACATAGATTCACCTACACATACAGTGTATCTACATTCACTCATATAGGCCTTGTGTGTACTTGGATACATACTATACATGTCAAACTGTATATGTCAGTGTGAGAATCATAGGGACAAAATAGCAAAAAAAACATCTGCTCCCCAGGTTAATTAGCCACAACTAAATATTATGTCAACAGTTAATACAAAGAGCAACATACTGTAACGTAAAAATATAATTAATGTCCTGTTTTTTATGGGGCAAAATGTACCTTAAGTTTGTAGTGACAGTTTTCAGACAATTATATAATAGATACCTGCTCTGCTGCAAATGTATTAAGAGAAAAACATAGTTTGGCAGACAAGGCCTCCCTTGTTTGAAGAGTTGTCTCATGTTACCATGTTACCAGACTGTCATATATATCTCTCTCTCTCTCTCTCTCTCTCTCTCTCTCGCTCTAGCTCTCTCTCTCGCTCCTCTGCTCTCTATCTATCTCTCTATCTCTCTCTCTCTCTCTCTCTCTCTCTCTCTCTCTCTCTCTCTCTCTCTCTCTCTCTCTCCACACACGAAGGCAGCCTAAATAGAACAGGACAGCATGTTTCAGGCCAGCTGACAGACCCGAGGCCTGCCACTGCTCAGTGACATGGAGAGACTTGAGCGTGCTCTTTTCCGCCTAGAACAAGGTAGGACTACTTTGCACTTTAAGCACAGCATGTAAACTGCTGTGCAAACTGCACACTGCTGCATAATTGCACTATTGTCACATAGAAAGACAATAAAACTGTATTACAGTCACCCAGAGCAAAAATAATACAATACGCATAACGTGATACATGTTTAACCTTGAATAGTGTGGTCCTGCAGCCTTGTCAGTAACCTGGTCACTTTTTCCAGTCAATAATTAATTAAGGCATTGAGAATACAAAGCCAAATAAATAAAAATATGCCTTGAGGTGGTCAGACATTTTTTAATGAGAGCAAGGCTTTTTTTTCAGGTTGAACATGCAGTTAATTAGGCTATGATTATTCATATACCGCTGGTAATGCCACCTCGATATGGGATTCATTGGTGCATATTTACATATTACACACGGGAAGTTCTTGTTATTTTTGTAAATGTCATAATAGCAAAAATACATTTTTAAAATATCTTTACATTTTAAAGGGTACTCCAAGGCATTTTGCACAAAGCAGTATAAAAACACTCAAATGAAAAAGGAAGAAGGCGTTCCGACAATTGGATCACAGATTAAAAGTGGATTTAAATAAGGTGGGTTTTGAGTGTGGTTTTAAAGGCACAGTGAGGTAGGAGGTGGCTAGGTCATGGAGAAATGTGTAGGTGATATAAGAATTTTGGACTTGGTATTTGGGGAACCAGGGGAGGCTTTGAAGAACTAGGCTGATGCGTAAACAGTTGAGCAGACACATGACAAATCAAATAATTCTGGTTTCGCAGAGGAAACACAGCATTCTCCTGGCTTAAATTCCTGTGTTTTTGCAGGTTATGTATAGTGGAATAGCCTTAAATCCTTGCCTTAGTTCCCCATACCTAGGTTTTGGTCTAGCAGCTGTAGCTCACTGGCTGGGTGACTTGGCATTCTAACCATTACCGTATCCAATTACCATGCTTCTTCTCCAAAGTTGCTGAGTAGGTCTTATGCCATTATGTTCTCCATAATAAAAAGACAAAGGAAGAAAACAATAAAAAAGATGGCAAAGTGTTTTCTAAATGTACTGTAGGCATAAAACCAAGATACACCCAGCAACATTGGAAGTTAGTGTAATTCCTAAACCGAGAGGGGAAATCCTTGCAAGGATTTGGGGCGGATGATGTGTATTTGAGTTTTGTCGCTTTTACATTTTAGATTTGCATTGCAACTTTGCAAGTTGTGAGGATTGAATAAAAAATTACTATGGTGTAAATGTTCCATTGGGTGTTGTTGACACCAGTGAAAATAAAGGGTCTTGCAGTGTGCACTGACAACCCAGTCTCACAGCATTTTCTGTTATAGTCATGAAATGTTGTGACGACCCCTGCCTCACTATCTCTGGTGGTGGGTATGCGTGTGTGTGGCCCTTTAATGACTCTCCCTCTGTGTGTGCTCACGGGAATTGAGGACACCTGGCGGCTGGAGCTAGCCGGATAAAGGACTGGACCGGATCTCGCTCTCTCTCTCTCTCTGGCAGGAGGACGCAACGTGAAGAGCAGTCACGACCAGCTGACCTTTTGTTTCGCCTGTTTGTGTACTTCAGCAGCAGCCAAATAAACTCTTTTTTTTCTATTCACGCTCTCGTTTCTGTCGCGCGTTTGTTGTGGCTGAGAGCCAAGCCATGACAGCTGGGGGCTCGTCCATTCCGGTAAGGTAAGCTGGTGTTGGGAGTTAGTTCATTATTTGTGCGGAGTTTCCCCTGGTAGGTTATAGCGACGGTTCCCTTGGGATCGTTGGGCAGGGTGTTTAATGTTGTGGTGAAAGTGGCTGAAGCCTCGGCTTGGGGGCATGGCCGTGGTCGCAGTATTGTTGCTAGCTTGCTAGTCGCTTTGCTGGGCCAGCGGTCTCCAGTGCATAAGTACCCGCCGCAAGTAACTACATGAAGACTAGGGAGGAGATTAGTTAGTGGGTGCCGCAGTTAGTGGGGGAACTCCAATCATTTATTTTTTTGCTTTTCGTCTCAGTGTAAGCTCCGGTGTTCTGTGATAATATGGCAGATGTAGACGCATTTATCAGGGCTCCATCTCAGGAAGCCCTTGACAATTTCTCAATGGAGCAGCTACTCGTAATTGCTGAACATTTCTCGGTTAAAATCGTCGGCGATAAGAGGCTAAAAAGCACTATAAAAGACTCTATTGTGACGGCATTAGGTGAAACGGGAGTGTTTCCGGCAGAGAAAATAGGTGTGTTGTTAAAACCACTGTTTCAGGCTAGTTCACTGTCCTTTGAGCAGCAGAAGGAGATGTTATTGTTGCAGCTGAATCATGACAAAATGAAGCATGAGATGGAGGTTGAAAAGGAAATTGCAGTGGAGCGGATACGGCAGGAGACTGAGAGAGCCAAACTGGATATGGAAGGACAACGTGTTTCTATGGTCAGAGATGATGCGGCGTTGGGTGAGCGGCAGGGGCGGATCTAGACAAATATTCATGGGGTGGCAAGAGGGTGGCAGGAGATTTTGAGGGGTGGCATCCCCTGACAGAAGTATATGCTGATTGAAATCGCAATCATATCAATCAATTAGGGGTGTAACGGTACACGTACCCGTACTGAAATTATTCGGTACGGTCCCTTCGGTTCGGTACACGTGTGTACCGAACGAATATAGCGTTAAACGTAAAAAATTGAGAACAACTTTCTGGAAGTAATCTCAGGTATATATCATAGAGCGACCAAGTCATTTCATTGGACGAGAGGCATACTATGAGAGCTGGTCACAGGGATGTGTTCAAATGTAGTCAGTAATTTGAGGAACTGTCGAAATGGCGAACGTAGATAAAGTTGAGCTGAAAATCCTCCAGCATCATTGAAGTCTCCGGTTTGGGAACATTTTGGTTTCGCAGTTACGTACAAGGATGACGGACAAAGACAGGTGGACCGAACCAAAGCTGTTTGTCGGCATTGTTCAACTAAAATTGGTTACGCGGCTGGCAATATATCAAACTTGCACACTCATTTGAAAAGGCATCACCCGAACGTGAATATCACCGGTACCAAAAGAAAAAAGACTGAAGTGCAAACCCAACTCCCGCTAGCATTTAAGCCTCCACCACTTGCGGAAAGTTCAGACCGAGCCAAAAGCTATTACAAACGCCAAGTATCCTTATGTTGCCATGTTAGCAAAGCGCTACCTGGCTGTGTCTGCTACCTCTGTCCCTAGAGAGGGTGTTCTCCACAGCAGGAGACATTGTTAGTGCCAGCAGATCTGCCCTTTCGGCAAGCAATGTGGAGAAGTTCATCTTTCTTTAAAACAACATGAAAATACAATGAAAAGCAAGTCCTAATGTCAAGCTGGCTGCTTAGGTACTAGTAGTTCAAATACAGATTATTTCAGTTCATCGAAAAGCTGCACCTTAATGTTTATTTTATTATATTTTGTATTTATTTGAATACATTAGTCAGTTTAATAATAATTAAAAACAAATATTTAATGTTTTGTGATAATTTTTTCTGATGTACCGAAAACGTACCGAACCGAACCGTGACCTAAAAACGAGGTACGTACCGAACCGAAATGTTTGTGAACCGTTACACCCCTACAATCAATGTTAACTTGGAAAGCCACAATATTAATATTTTAACTCATTCACATAGGTGATATTATTGTGGCACATCAGTAAAGCCTTACATATACATATATAAGGTGGCAGACGTAATTTAATGAATTTTAACTGAACAATAACTGAATGAGTTTGTCTCACTCTTAGACCAGCAGGGCAACCAAATATATACAGACTGCTGCAATAAGTACATTAATTAACTGTCTCATCGATGTTTGTCTGAATATGATAATATTAACAATCATAGTATTCCTATCAGCTGTCAATCACTGTTAATAAATAATAATAATAATAATAATAGATTTAATTTGTTAGCGTTTTTACAGGTGCTCAAATACGCTTTACAGATATAGTGAAGAACTGTTATGATTCACATATTCATTTATTATTGAATAAACTATATTTTTTGGAGGAGTTAATGATGAATGTTCATCAAGATGCTTACTCACCCTCCTTCAAATTTGAAAAACAAGTAATTATATCATTATTGATAAACAGTTACAACCTTGACTTTACATCAGAAAGAACAAACATTAAAGAAGTGACTAACTGCATCAGTTAGGGTTAAAAAACGTGTATTCAGCTAAAACATCGCTGCAGTTATTATCCAGTGGAAGGTCATTACCTACTGGCCTAGTTAAATCAAAGTGGTTACTTTCTGTTGGCTGGGCAGTGTAGTTTTACACACCGTCTTATTTTACTTTCTCAGGACTTAAAACTGTTTTTTGGGGGCAGACCCCCTCAAAGAAAAAAATATATACACGCATACAAGGTCATCATCTTAACAGTTTGTTATTCTCATCGAGTCATCCGTGAGCAGAGCATCAAGTTGGCATGTCTATTACAGCTGAATGCGGCGTTTACTATTTTGTTCAGCAAAACGCCTCATAAATGTATTAAGATCAACAGCTGTAGTGCGTTTTGATTCAATGCTGAGTACAGCCAAACTTGACATTCTCTTCTCTGTCATTGTAAACCGCAACTACCTCATTCCTGCAGTGCTTGGGTCCGAAAGGCTTCTCGTTTTGCGCCGTCCCCCGTTAAAGTGAATTCGCCACCAATCATATTTCCACTCTCGCGCCAGGACCGGGGGAGGGGTTACATGACGTGCATCTTGTGCTGCATTCACTTGCACTCGGACATTAGAGACTTTCTCTCATAAATGTCCGATGAGCCACAACTTTTCTTTCAAAACA
Organism: Gymnodraco acuticeps; assembly: GCF_902827175.1. Taxonomy (NCBI): domain Eukaryota; kingdom Metazoa; phylum Chordata; class Actinopteri; order Perciformes; family Bathydraconidae; genus Gymnodraco; species Gymnodraco acuticeps. The sequence continues at coordinate 780,939 of NW_022991040.1, forward strand.
AAGATGCCAACTGGGGTGGCAGCTGGGGTGGCAAGGTTATTGTTTAGGGTGGCAGTTGCCACCCCATGCCACCCCGGTAGATCCGCCCCTGGTGAGCGGCATGGTGAATAGGTGCCCAGGTCCCATAATCGGTTCGATGCTAACAACTTGCGCTTGTTACCGCAATTTAATGAAAGTGATCCTGACACTTTTTTTTTGCTTTTTGAACGGGTAGCTAAGGCTAGGGATTGGCTGGATGCAGACTGTGCCCTGATGCTTCAGTGTGTGCTCACAGGAAGAGCACGGTCTGCATATTCCGCGTTATGTCTGGAGGATAGCTCTAGCTATGTTAAAATAAAATTGGCGGTGCTTAGAGCATATGAACTCGTTCCTGAGGCTTATCGACAGCGTTTTAGGTCCTTGGAGAAAAAACAGGGTAAAACATATGTGGAAATGGCGAGGGATTTGTCGGTTCATTTTAATCGTTGGTTAGCTGCTCTGGACATCACTTCTTTTGACAATTTGGGTGAACTCATGATTTTGGAACAGTTCAAAAACATTCTTCCTGACAACATTGCTACTTATATAATAGAACACAGGGTTACTTCGGTGTCCGAAGCTGCGGTGGCAGCGGATGAGTTTGTGTTACTTCATAAGGGCAGGTTCGGAGGGCGCGCTGGAGCTCTACCCGTTTTTGAAGGAAGACCAAACGCCTCTGTCATGTAAATCTTCTGAAACCCTACCACAAGCGGGAGGTTAACACAGACACAGAGGTGGAGAAGGATAAAGTGCAGCCGGCTGTGGTGGTGACACATGGTTTGACGCATGAGGGAGATATAGTGCCCGAACCTGATGATAGTTTGCTCTGTGGTCGTTTGAGAAATTCGGAATCGCTAGATAATTTAGACGGGTTGTTGTCTCATTTGACGGCATCAAGACGTGAGGAATTATCAGCATTGGTACACAAATATCTGTCTGTTTGGAGACACTCCTTCGCAAACTGACTGGGCTGAGCATGATATTGATGTTGGGGACGCTCAGCCGATTAAGCAACATTTTTATCGCATGCCACCAGTTAAGCGCAGTCGGTTGGATGCAGAGATTAATTACATGGTGGAGAATAAAATTGCTGTCCCATCAGCATCTAGTTGGGCGTCTCCATGTATTTTGGTGCCAAAGCAGGATGGGACACCTAGATTCTGTACTGATCTAAGAAAAGTGAATGCGGTGACAAAATCAGACTCTTTTCCTTTGCCACGGATGGATGACTGTATAGATCAGGTGGGGTCTGCAAAGTATGTTAGCAAATTCGATTTGCTTAAAGGGTATTGGCAGGTCCCCTTGTCTAAGCGGGCACAGGAAATAGCAGCATTTATCAAACCATCTGGACTTTATTCATATAAGGTAATGCCGTTTGGGTTAAAAAATGCTCCTGCTACATTCCAACTGTTGATGAATCGCGTGGTGTTGGGTTTAGAGGGCTGTACGGTGTATCTAGACGATTTGGTAATTTGCAGTGATACTTGGACGGCTCATGTTCAGCGCATCGAGAGGTTGTTTGAACGGTTGACAGAGGCACATCTGACTATTAATTTGGCCAAATGTGCCTTTGCAAAGGCCACAGTGACATACCTTGGTCATGTGGTGGGTCAGGGTTGTGTGGCTCCAGTTCTGGCCAAGGTCAGGGCAATATCTGAATACCCACAGCCCACAACCAAAAAGGAACTCCAGAGATTTTTGGGTATGGTGGTTTACTACAGGAGGTTCTGTGAACATTTTTCCACTAGTGTTTCCTCTGACGGAACTTCTTAGGGCTAAGGTAAAATATACTTGGTCGGTCGACTGTCAGAGAGCGTTTGATAGTGTTAAGTCTCTATTGTGCTACTCTCAGGCGTTAGCGGCTCCATGTTTTGATCGTCCTTTTAGTCTCCAAGTAGATGCAAGCCAGGTGGGAGTCGGTGCGGTTCTGCTCCAGGTTGACAAGGGGGGGGGGGTGGAGAGACCCGTCAGTTTCTTTTCAAAGAAACTTAACAGTTACCAAAGGAATTATTCGGTGATTGAGAAGGAGGCGTTAGCACTCATTTGGGCGTTGCAGCATTTCACTGTATATGTGGGAGCAGGAGGACCAATTTTGGTTTACACAGATCACAATCCCCTGACCTTTTTGCATTCAATGAAGTGTCCCAACCAAAGGCTGACGAGGTGGTCTTTGTTTCTTCAGGCTTACAACCTTGATGTTAGGCACATTAGGGGATCCCACAATGTTATTGCTGACGCGCTGTCACGTGCTCCATGGCACTAAGCAGTTATTAGTTTGACCTTGATGTGTATATATATATATGGACTGTCATACTGTGATAAATCTTTCTCGCTCTGCCCATGTTTTTTAAAGTGCTTCTCAGATACTGGTGTTGCTAAATGTGTGGCAGGGTGCTGAAGGCGAGGATTGCGGTGTGAAGGTGGTGTATTTCATGGGGGTTCTGGGGGAGTGCCATATGTGTGGTTTTGTTTTCCATGACTTTTTCCTTTGGGATGGGGTTGGTGTGTGGTGCCGGTGGCCCTGGGGACACCGACTTTAAGGGGGGGGGGGGTGTGACGACCCCTGCCTCACTATCTCTGGTGGTGGGTGTGTGTACCTTTAATGACTCTCAGAGGGTGTGTGCTCACGGGAATTGAGGACACCTGGCGGCTGGAGCTAGCCGGATAAAGGACTGGACCGGATCTCGCTCTCTCTCTCTCTCTCTCTGGCAGGAGGACGCAACGTGAAGAGCAGTCACGACCAGCTGACCTTTTGTTTCGCCTGTTTGTGTACTTCAGCAGCAGCCAAATAAACTCTTTTTTTTCTATTCACGCTCTCGTTTCTGTCGTGCGTTTGTTGTGGCTGAGAGCCAAAACACGATTTCACCGTACTTTTCGTGTCACATAGAACGATTTTAAAAACAATGTATTTCTATTTGTGGTATCTTTCTTGCCTGCACCACATTTTTTGTCAGGGCAAGAGTCTGGTCTTGGGAGCTGTGTGGTTTATCAACTTTTGTCTTAGTCAATATCAAGCCACAATAATTGTCTTTTCTTCTTTATTTTTATTGTATAATGTCTGACCTTTTTGCCGTCAGTGAAGAAGAGACAGAGCCAGAATACTCAGAAAAGTTATTTCCTTCTAATTTGTTATTCTTTTCTAAACCACACACTCTTATTTACTCAACAATAAGTAAGAATGATATTTTTATATTAAAATCGTTCTCTGTTACACAAACAATGGGAAATTGTGTTGCTGTACACTAATCAATAGATTACATTTCGTGACTATAACACGAAATGCCGTTAGACCGGGTTTGCATGTAATAGTGACACTATAAAGGTATTACAATAACATACTTTCTACAAAACCCATTTTATCCTTATTGATAGTTTAAAGATGAAATGACTTTGGGGTTGATAAGGCCAAAATAGTAGTTGGAACATGTAGTATTTTTTATTTCTAACAGATTAAAAAAATAACAAATGTGAAAAAACAGAATACCGTATTGTTAAAATACAGTATTTATCCACATTCATGATACAAAAAAAGTCTTCATATTAATAATAATAATACACATGTAGTATTGAGAGCATCTTTGTATTACTGCCTGTAGTCTGTGCTGTGGTAGTGTGTGGCCATTTCGATTTCATCAGACAGAGATCAGTCATTTACTAAAGAGCAGTGTAAGAGAAAGAGACAGTTCTGGTTATGAGGGGTGCAAGCTGATCAAGGTAGGAGGATAGTGTTGTACGTTATTGCAAAGATAACTGAGATTTAGGAACATTTGAATGGCAGTTGCTTATATTAAGGTGTGGCGTTTTCTACACGCATATTTTACCGGCGTAGTTTTCTTTATGATTTTACTTGTGATGGCCACATGTAGCCCATGTATTGATTCCATCCGATAGCTGCAATAATACAAAACAACAGGAAAACGTCTGCCTCTTCACAATGGTCAACAACAGTGAACGGATGGTCATTAAAGTAAGGTCAAATAAACAGAATCACACTAAGCCTGGTTAGTGTTGCCTGACTTTATATAAGTGTTTTTTATAATGCAGCGTCCACACGGTGCCAACTTACCAACCCTCCCGATTTTCGCGGGAAACTCCCGATTTCATTGCCCTCTCCCGGTTTCCTCCCAGGGTCATATTTCTCCCGCATTTCTCCCGATTTCTGACAACATCAGAGTTACTCACGACTGTTTCCACTCGGACTTTAATACAGCTCCACCATTGTTTGGTTTCCATGGAAGCACGTCTCGTTAGTAGTGCGCGCAACTGAAAGTCTGAGAGGGTGAGGAAGATAGTCACAGAAAACAGAACAAGAATCGACAACTCGACCCTCGGCTAACTCCTTTCCTGTAAAATACAGGCCCAGCCCACACATATGCTCCATCAAGGATGGTGCTACAGGCCGCAAGGCAGTGCACTTACAACTACATTAATCCAATACAGCTCCACTAGCACCCCCCCCCCCCCCCCCCCCGGTGGTTTTTAAATGCTCCCGATTTCTGAGGTCTCAAGGTTGGCAAGTATGGGTGGCGTGCGTTAAAGCTTGCCGGTGGGCGAGTCTGAAACTCGACCAACAACCAATTACATGAATCTCCCGCCCCGGACACACAAGCACGCAGTTTGATTGGCTAGAGCTTGAACTGGCATATGATTTGATTAGCTGGCGCTTCCGTCGAAGCTTCAAAAGTTGAACATTGTCGCGATGCAAAGGAACCACAATGCAGTTCGGCAAAGCGTGACGTCACGCCCATAGTGAATGGGCAGAACTGCATTGTGGTTCCGTCGCTTCGCTTTGCTCGCCTTGCTCGCTTCAAAAGTAGAGCAATGTTATACTTTTGAAGCCCACCGTCAAGCTTCAAAGCACGCTGCCGTGTGGACGCTGCGTAACCCCTCGATTCCACCGGATGCGTCTGTGTTGCGTCATCGGCTGCACCGCGGTTTTGGTCCGACCTCCTCCGGCGTCATACCCTACCGGGCGCGTTTCAGGAGCGTTTCAGAAGCATTTCAGAAGCGGAGCGTCTTGGGTGCCGGCTCGCAGTTTTTGTTGATTTGGGCATTTTCTGGACAGGCTACTTTGTACAGACAAAGTTAATAATAATTGTAATATTCCAGTTATAAAAGACATGAATCAAAGATGTGTTGCTGTATTTCAGTGGGAAAAAAATGCATTCATCATCATAATTAATATATATAATTTACACAGTGCCTGTAAACCGGAGGAGAACGCTGGCATTTCTCCTCCTACTTGAAAGACTACGGAGGGATAGGGTCTGCAAAATTAGTTTATTTTGGCGATCGACTGGATGCTCTTACCGGTCCACTTCCTGCCCGGTGCTATGCAACGCGTCGCGTCGAAAAATAGACTTGCATCCTATTTTTAGCGGAGCCCAGCGCCGGTACGCTTCTGGGACCCTTCTGAGCCGTAACGCGGCGCGTCTGGTGGAATAGCACCCATTGACTAGACTGGCCGCGATAATGGCGAACGTCGCGGCGCAGCCGTAACACGGCCGTAATGCGGCCGTAATGCGGCCATAACACGACGCAGACGGACCCGGTGGAATCGAGGGTTTAGTGCGTGGTTGCGCTCTAGTCACTTTGCTCAGCGCTACTGCTTGTTACAACTTGTATTCGCTGTACTCAACTGTTATTGCTCAAGTTAATCTCGACCCCCTCCAATGTAAGCGTGACGTATTTGGTTCTTAGATCTTGCCTGGTTGCCGACTCCAGCAAAGGTCAATTGTGTCTAGAGTGCGCCATCTAGTGGGATAAGCTGAAATGCCGGGTATTGCAGGAAAAAGGCAAAATTAATGCGGTCTTTACTACAATTTGGACAATTTTGTACCAATATTCGGCGGGCCGGATTAAAAAAACCAACGGGCCGTATATGGCCCGCGGGCCTTAGTTTGCCCATACCTGCTCTATATATAATGTATTTGGTGGTAAAGGGTGGCAATTAAACAAGCAAAAACATCAGGGTTTGTTTTTTTCAAGTAATGATATCCATTCAGGGAGGTGAGTGTAGTTATCCAAGCTTTGTTTGCCAGGATTAAGCGAATGAGCAGCAAACACTAACATTGATGTAAATTAAACATCAATCAGTTGACAGCCCTAATATATACATATTTGTCAAGTATTTCATTCACACATGGGTATAAAAGATAATGTTACCATGTGGTTATTTGATATAGTAAGTAGGGCCGGGACTTTAACGCGTTAATTAAGATTAATTAATTACACAAAAATTAACGCGTTAAAAAAATTAACGCATTTTAATCGCACTTATTTTTGCACCGCGGAACGTTTCTCACTGGATGAGTTTCAGGCGTACCGATTATACTGGAGCACCAACTAACGTTCATGACTTCAGACAACAACAAACCACAGTGAACAACAGTGGGAAATGTTCTTTTAAAAAACGGACGGATGGAAGCGTCGATAAGAGCACGGTTGTGTGCAAATTATGCAAAAAGGAATTCGCATATCACCGCAGCACATCAAGCCTCAAGTATCACCTCAATGCAAAACATATAGCAGCTAGCGTGGAAGCTAGCGTGGACGTTAGCCTCTTTTATCGCGTTCACACCAAAAAGAGCCGGTACTAAAATTAGTTCATGAGAACCTTTTTACCCCCACGAAAGTCCCTGCTAGAGAGCAGAGAGCTGCTAGAGAGCAGGGACTTTCGTACGGCTCTCTTGTGAGAAAAGAGCTATATTTCTGATTGGCTGGGAGGATTGCAAACCACGCCCCGTAAAACTCCCAAAAAGTTTTGTGAAGCCGCCATTTTATTATCCTCGCATTAGCATTATTAGCATTAGCCTAGCGCAGAAACGCAGAGAGACTAACTTATGGCAACACACAATAAAACATGGGAGCGGTGGAGATGAGGAGGTGTCGGCGTTCTGGCGATTTACTCGGAAGGCTTCAGTAGAAGCTGCTGGGAGTCCCAGCAGCTTCTACTGAAGCCAGTCCCCAACTCCGGGGACTTCCGGCCGGGGACTTTGGGCGGCAGTATACGCCGTGAAGTGGTTTGCGGCCTGCCAGTAAACCCAAAGCAGAAGAAGAAGAAGTGACGTCAGCGGCTTCATTTGCCTAATCCACCCCCAGGTTCAAAGAGTTCTCATGAAATAAGTTCTCATGAACCTTTGTGGGAAAAGTACTGCGGTGTGAATGCGCCTAATGGTATACTAAAATCCATGTGAAAAAAATTGCTTCTCACTGTTCTTAGGTCAAATATTTATATGTGATTAAAAATGCGATTAATTTCGATTAATTAATTACAAAGCCTCTAATTAATTAGATTATTTTTTTTTAATCGAGTCCCGGCCCTAATAGTAAGTATTCCTTTTTTTCAACACCAGTAAACAGGAAAATACCACATTAGCGGGTTAAAAGCACCCTTGTTAACAGACTGAATTGAACCCCTCGTGAGGGCACTATGTGTAGTTTAACAGTGTATTCTAACTGTGTATTGTAACATTTGTGATATTGGGCTATATAAATAAGCATTGATTGATTGATTGATTGATTGATTGATTGATTGATTGATTGATTACTCCTGCTGTCTTTAGGCTTTGAGCTGCAGTTCCACCTTGGTCCTACCCTCCAGGGTAAAGATGTCCAGGTTTACACCAACTACCCTGCAAAAGGCCACAAGTTTGATCGCCTTAAGTTTCATCCTTTGGACTGGTTCTACCCGAACGGATGGGAGGATGACTGTGATAAATACTGCAGACTGGACCTAATCGTAGCTGGATCCTATCAGTACTATTTCTCCTGTGGGTAAGTCACTTTGTTGCTGCTACCGCATTCATATATTCACTAATTAGTGAACATTGAATGTCAAATGCTTAATATTTATTACCAATATTAAGAATTACTAATATTGCAGTCACTTCCCTAACGTAATAAGGTTGTTAATCTATCTAAATCTAAAAAGTAATTTGTGGATATGTTATGTGTGCACAATGCTTTTATAAACAAATGAAAAAGAAAGGATATGCAATCCAGTCTTATTTTTTCCAATATTTGGAAAGAGAGTTCTTGAGTCCCTCTTTCATTATCTCCCCAAATATTTTTAATTTTATAGAAATGTCAAAAGGCATGTTTGAGGGAGTCACTCTGTATCCCTACAATAATAAAAGATTGTGATTCATTTATGCTGAATTGAACCGAGATTTCTATTTGTGGTAATTTAGTATGTGAGTTGTAAACATTCTTCCCATTTTTCTTTTCCGTCCTTTGCACCACGTTCTTTATTCCATTTGTCGTATATGTTTTCTAGCAATTCTTCATTGTTCTCAGCTTTGGTAAGAATATAACATACAGCACTTACTAATCGTCTTTTTCAGCAGCTGTTTTTAATATTCTCTCTGTTGAAACTCTTTCCAAGGTAAATATTTTCTGTTTTGCAATATATTTTTGCACATGTTTCAGAAATTCAGTCTTAAGGTTAATATTTATTCTGTAGTTCCCGAAAAATAAGTACTGAATTCTCGTTTTTGATATATTTTACTGAATTAAATCCACTCACCCAGTGTGTCCCATACTGTGGCTGTATCACTTCTACCTGCCTGTGTGACTAAGCGTGGACTCTGTTTAGCAAGATTGTGTTTGTTAGGGTTAGTTAAGCCAGATAACAAAAACAAATCCAGTTTATGTTGAGCTTCGTAGTACAGGCCTGTGGTCCATTGGGCACGGCATCCTTGTACCTCTGATTTATCTTCCCATAGTGCCGAGAAATAACAAAAAACAAAATCTATCACTTTGGAGCGCAGGCCAGTCTGGAGAGAGGGCCACTTTGTGTGTTTAGGAACCAATAACCAAACCGCTACAGAATCAGCTACAACTATTTCTTAACATGTACATACTGCATACATTTCCAATCTATCGGGTGTTCACGCATTTATTGAGATGTATCCTTTTGTCTCTGAAAGGGATAAAGAGAAAGTGAGTGGTGGTTACATTGTCGTCGATCCTGTGTTGAAATTGGGAGCCAACAATGAAATCCTCCCACTGGACTGCATCAGCAGCCAAAAAAACGTGGCCAAGTGCCTCGGCCCATTGGACAAATGGCTTGACAAGCTCAGGTTCGCAAAGGAGACTGGTATGTACAAACTAACAAACTAACAAGTCAATTCTATAATTCAGTAGGGAGTTTTTTCAACTCTGTTTAAACTTGGAATCAAATTTCAGATGAAGTTGACAGCTTTAAATACAAGTGTTAATGACCAACAAGAAGCATTTTAATCCGATCGCTCACTATTGCCTCACGATTAAACAAAGAAAGGGATTTTGTAATCCCATAAATATAGTGTGTTTTAGATGACTTGACAAGCATGTGGATATGAGAGGGATGAATGTATGTCCGGAGAGCAGTCCATTTGTGTTACAAATAGGAATGTTAATGCCAAGTTTAAACAGGGTCTTTGGTGCTTTTAGCGCATTGTTGTGATTCTCTATACTGCAGCTTGACTGAATGGTCCAATCGTAATGCTCTCACCAACCATTGCTCTGGCAGCAGGCGGCTGTTTTCATGGAAATAGCTCTGATAAACATTGTAAACTATCTGTCAAGATAGGCAGCAAAGAAGTAAAACATATTTTGGAGTTAAATTAAAGTTCTGTTCATTGACACAAAGATGTGCTAATTCAGTGCAGAAAGTTCAATTTATATATGCCAGAACCGTTCAACTGCATTAAAACTGTTATAAATATAAACAGTTAGAACAAAATATAGAAAATGGTTATGAATTCCAAATGACTTGTGCTGTAGTCCTGTTACCTTGTCTGTCCTACCTTATATTACCTATTGTTGATGTCTTTGAATATGACTCCCTCTCTCTCAGAGTTAAACAAAGTAATGACTGATTAAAAAAAATATATGATTTATTTTATTTATCACTTTTGCCTCTGCTCTGCGTAGGCTACAACATGGTTCACTTCAGCCCGCTACAAAAGCTTGACGTGTCGGGCTCCTGCTACCCCATAACTGATCAGCTGAAGTTAAACCCTGACTTTTCACCTGAGGGGAAGCACTATACCTGGGGAGACATTGGTAATCTGGTGGAGACACTGAGAAAAGACTGGAACATGCTCTGCATCACTGATATGGTCTTTAATCACACAGGTAAAGTCACTGATGACTGTGTCATTAATTGATCATGTAATGTCCCTTTCATACTGAATATATTTCTCTTATATTGTTTACGTGCTCTGCTGTGATCACTGGGCAGCAGTTGAGTCTGACAATTTGTAATTTGTAACAGATTTTCTAAAGGCTCCATACTGTGCATATATTACTAATCTTAAATTATATCCAGACTAGATTTATTCACTTCATGCAAAGAGTTTGAGTCTGCATAAGTTTTTTTAAGTTGATGCAGTTATTAACAATATTTCTGAAACTTATAAAGTGTAATTTAAATGTTTAAAAATAAGCCTCATTCAGATTTGAACACACTTCCCAAACTACACCTTAGTTATCCAAATTTGACTTACATGTACTGTTGTACTGTAGTTCCTCTAAAGGAGTTAACTTTCTCAGTTTAACAATTACTTCTGAAATTAAATTGTAATGGTTAGAAGAACTGCTGATACAGGCCATACAACCTAACTTGTTTTAACAAGGCCAGTCATTAAGAACACATTCTTATTTACAAAGCACCCTTGCAAAAGGCAAAGCCTCTTTCGGGAATGTGTGTAATACGTGTTCCTCTGTGCTGTATCCTATTTGTAGCTGCTGCTGCAGTGACTGATGAGTGAAAAGTTATCTTGTCTTATTTTTAAAAAGGATAGTGGCAGTGCTGTGTATAGGGAAAATAACCCAGTTGGCTTTTCCAGGAGGCAGCTGGGGCTGTTGCATCACCTTCTCAGTTTCCTCATTGACATTTCGTCTCCATTCATGCTGAAGGTCAAATACATAGATAGACTATTGGCAACAGGGTGGACTTTGTCTGGAAATTACAGCCAGACTCCAGATGGAGAACATTCCCACTCACACATAGTGAGTTGATGTTTACAATTGTAATCATCAATATCATTTGAATTCAGTGTTTACGGTGGCCCTGAAGTGCAAAACACCACAGCATTTCAGAAAACTCTACAGCATTTCACAAAACACAACAGCATTTCACAAAACGCCACAGCAAAAACGCCACAGCATTTCACAAAACGCCACAGCAAAAACGCCACAGCATTTCAGAAAACACCACAGCATTTCACATTGGACGGAAAGGGTATTCCTTAGGGAGAACACTTTTTGTTTTTGATTGGACAGAGCCAGCCAGAGAAGCACTGCTGTGATTGGTTGTTTTTGCTGCCAGTCAAGAAATTACGCTTCGTGATTGGCCCAACACATCAGCCGTTAGCTGTTAGCACACACTCAGAGCTCACAGCTCCTCATATCTGTTCAGAAACTGGGGGGTATACTACGAAGCAGGATTTTCGCTTAGCCGGCTAAATTCAGGGAAAACTCCGGCTTTCCGGTCCTACGAAGCTGGTTCTCTTTTTAGCAGGCTAGATCTCCATGGTAACTTATGCTTAGCGGCTAACCTGGTCGGGACCAGGGGGGTATACTACGAATCTAGTTCAACCTATCCTGGATATGTTTTGAGTTATCCGGTTGACGTAATCCAAAACAAAGCCGCTCTCGCTAAACTGTCCTACAACGCTGGCTATCAACTCGTTCGCTCAAGCCAGCCGTGTCCTATCTAGTTAGGTCCGCGTTCACATGAAAGGGGTAGTATTTGGAGCATTCGACCAATCACAAACATGGAGAAGCGTACTGACAGCGCAGCGTCATACTTCCTCAATGAAAACTCAACTATAATATTAGTCAAATATGAAGAACTTAAACTTTAAACATCCATGACTTAAACACTTTATCCAGGATCAAAGCCATATAGCTGCACCTGCAAGGTGAATACAGCTGGTAACAGAACAAGTGTTTGAATGCGTACATTAATAGGTTTATGATATCACTGCCCCGTCTAAGACACGATCTGACTTTCATTACATTTGTCTCGAGTGTTTCGTCAACTTAATGTGTTGCTTAAAATAATACTTCTGCATACAGTAGCCTATGTGACACTGTGAGTGTTGCAAAGCCAGATATGGCTCAGCTGACTCAGATAATGAAATAATATGATACATTATGATGTGATATGAATGATAATGGGACATATCGACGTCTGCACTCACAGTGCCGCGGACTGTAGGCAACGTAATGTTACTTTGATCTGGTTACTTATGTTGTGGCAGATATTTAATTAAGCTTTCTTAACATAATAGTATAATAGTTATAATAGTCAGACTGCTCTGAAGATGGGAGGTGATGTTCTATTCATTTTCACGTTCACACAGTCGGTGATTTTGGCCGGCCGTCTTTCCTGCAACGGCAGTTTAAACTGTATTTCCTCCGCACACTGAGCTCTGATTGGTCAGCAGGCGTGGTGCTTTCGCTGAGTTGATCTCTTATCCTGGAACCTATCCTGCTTCGGAGCACAGACTAGGTTCCAGGATAAGTCACCATGGAGATCTAGCCCGCTAAAAAGTTTACCAGCTTCGTAGTACCGGAAATCCCAGAAGTTATCTTGCTAAACGAAAATCCTGCTTCGTAGTATACCCCCCAGGTTAGGTTGCAGGCTAAGAGCTCAACTCAGTGAAAGCACTGCCTGCTGACCAATCAGAGCTCAGTGTGCGGAGTTTAAAGCGATCAAGTCATATTACAGGAGAAAGGAAATACAGAAAAGCTGCCGTTGCAGGAAAGACGGCCGGCAAAAATCACCGACTGTGTGAACGTGAACATGAATAGAATATCACCTCCCATCTTCAGAGAAATCTGACTATTATAACATTAGCGTTAAGAAATCTTACTTAAATATCTGCCACAACATAAGTAACCGGATCAGAGTAACATTAAGTACAGTCCGCGGCATATCACTTCATAATGTATCATATATTTTCTTATCTGAGTCAGCTGAGCCGTATCTGGCCGTGCAACACTCACAGTGTCACATACTGTATGCAGAAGTATTATTTTAAGCAACACATTACGTTGACGAAACACTCGAGACAAATGTAATTAAAGTCAGATCCACTCGTGTTTTAGACGGGGCAGTGATATCATAAACCTGTTAATGTCCACATTCAAACACTTGTTCTGTTACCAGCTGTATTCACCTTGCAGGTGCAGCTATGTGGCTTGTATCCTGGATAAAGTGTTTAAGTCATGGATGTTTAAAGTTTAACTTCTTCATATGTCTAATATTATAGTTGACTTTTCATTCAGGAAGTATGACGCTGCGCTGTCAGTATGCTTCTCCATGTTTGTGATTGGTCGAATGCTCCAAATACCACCCCTTTCATGTGAACGCGCACCTAACTAGATAGGACACGGCTGGCTTGAGCGATCCACTTGATAACCCGCGTCGTAGGCAGTGGCGACTGGCACAGCCCCACCTAGTGTCAGCAGAAAGTATTACAAATAATGATTACAACAAAATACAAAAAATAAATTAAAAAATATATAAAATATATTTTAAGATCATGTTTAATCATCTGATTCGTCTGTACATTGCTGTTTTAGTCTGTGTTCTTCTAATTAGTGTCTACAGTGTGTGCCTATTGAGCTGTTCAGAGCCATGTGGGACAAAACCCGATCCTGCCCCTCCCTCTCACTGTCTAAGTGAACGGTGACTGTAAAAACTACACTGCGCATGCTCAGAGTATTTTCCTATTTAATGTGTGTGGCAAACAATAATGACCATAGCTGCCATCCCCACCATACGTCATCTCACATAATTCAGAGCTGATTGGCTGTACGTGTGCCGCGAAAAGTGTGGTGTGTGAAGAGGAGGAGAGAGAAGCGTCCTAAAACCAGGAAGTAAGCTGCGCATGGCTTCCCTCCACAAAAAAGCAATGAGATTTCTCCATAGGATTTTAGAAAATAGCTCAAAATAAGATCTGTGGGAAACGTAGCTGTTAGATAAATGTACGTTTTGTTCAGCCGGATAATATCCACATGTCTACCCTACTTTTATCATTTTCGAATCATAAATCCATCATTTAGATTTATGATAGACTTTTGAAACTACAAGAAGATAAGGAGGACTTTTACAAAAAAGTAATAGACATTTTTCTCCAGAAGGATAGGCAAATGGACTTCATCTTCAAGTCAAGGTAAGACCACCATTTTATTGAAAATGGGATCTTACTAAGAGAGAACAATTCAATATTTAAATAATAACATTACATTTTTTGGGTATCCTTCTGTTGAACTGTCTGTTTAAAATTAATTGAAGCATCAGACTAAAAAAGCTTTTGAAAATAATATTATATTTTGATTTAGGTCAAAATATAATATTTGTAAACCTGAAGAGTCAGTGCCAGTGCCTCACCAGCCATGAACTTCACTGCAGAAGCTTATATATAGACATCTGAGTTTGTTGTGCCCCACCACTTTTGTACATATAGAAACGCCACTGGGGTAGGACCGCTTAGCGAGAGCATGTATGTTTTGGATTAGGCCAACTCAAACATATCCAGGTTAGGTTGAACCAGCTTCGTAGTACAGGCCCCTGGACAAAAGTTAAACATATACAAAACACAGACTGTCTATGTCATGGCGAATACAGTCGCTGTTTTATTTATGTCTGTATGACGTTGTTGTGAGCGTGGACGGAGCAGCTACAGGTTAGTTTAGCCTGATCGATCCGATTCCGGATTTACATGGAGATACGCCCCACCCCCTCTCCAGCGTCTTGTTTGAATGACAGAAGTAAACACAGAATTAATGCTTTATTAATTCATGGTTTTTAAGGGGCTTATCTCCATGTAAATACTATGGTAGACTACCCAATATTCGCATCGCTCTAATCGCTCGAGTTTCACCGCGGCTGTCAGCTGTGTTTGCTCCTGTCATTCAAGCAAGTTGCGCTGGAGAGGGGGCGGGGCGTATCTCCATGTAAATCCAATGGGAGATACATACCAACTACAACAAAATTAACATATTTGACTGTGATTTAATTGTAATACATGTTTCAAAGTGATGCCGAAGCAACTACATACTGATAACGGTTAGTAAAAACCATGAATTAACGGTTTGACACGTCTGCAGACAAGACGGCAGGCGAAAAGCTTTTAAAATGCGTGTTTTCTGAATGGAATCGGATCCATCAGACTAAACTAACCTGTAGCTGCTCCGTCCACACTCACAACAACGTCATACAGACATAAATAAAGCAGCGACTGTATTCGCCATGACATAGACAGTCTGTGGTTTGTACATGTTTAACTTTTGTCCAGTTTCTGAACAGATATTAGGAGCTGTGAGCTCTGAGTGTGTGCTAACGGCTGATGTGTTGGGACCATAGACTGTATATATAAATGGACGTAGTGTCCGTGACGTCACCCATATGATTCTGCAGAGTTGCCGAGAAGCCCTTAGTAGGCGGAGTCGGCCACTAACGGCTTGACAGCAACGTCAGAGTCTAATCCCGCCTGCTCCAAATAAGGGCAAAGAGGCGGAGCCGAGGCGGGACCTGCTGCCTCCGAACTGGAAGTAAACAGAGCTAGCTCAGGCTAAGAAGCTAAGCTAACATGAAATACATGCATACCAAGTTACTGCTAACAGTGTAGTTCCCCTATATAAACGTTACATTCATAATCAAATGAGACAATCTGCAAGAGAATAAGCTATATTTTGTTATTCTTAATGCTTGTCATTCACACGTTAAGAAAATAAGTACCGATACATAGCAGAACAATTGTGGCGATGTTCAGCTTAATAAGCCTTGTGCAACATAATTTATTTAGCTAATACTACAGCAGGTGAACCAAGTCTGCGTTTCGCTGCATTCCTTGATCTCCAGTTATAACGACGGACTCCACCGCCCGGACCTAACGGAGCCGCAGTGGGCTAGCTCCGGGACACCGGCTGGAGCTAGCCCCCTGCGGCTCCGTTAGCTCCGGCGGCAACCACTGGGATAATTTGGTCCCCTATTAACATTTGCTCCCGTTTAGCATTATGGGCGTCATAGCCATAGCCTATAACAGTCTTACCCAAGGCTGAATCATAAACTAAAATGTATATGTATGCACAAAGGGTTACGTCCTTAGCTGGCTAATTATTTCACACACAGTGACGTCACGGGCTACCCACAATGCAACACGCGCCATATATATAAATACGCCATTTTCATGGAGGTGCAAATATCCTGGAAGTGCAAATATAAACAGCTAGCTAACGTAGCCAGGCAGAGCGCACTAGGTTTTTTTTCTGAATTAACGACCGAATAAATCGCTGCATGTCTTCGGATTACATCTCTGGACTTGAGGGGTGTGCTCTAGGTCGTTACCAGCGTAAACTAGAGCTGTGTGGGTTGTCGGATTGCCCTTACAGAGTGCCTGCAGATGTATGGAAAAACGACCCTCGAAAGTGGCCTTCGTCGATTTTGGCTGCATCTACGTCTAATTTCTGGAAACACCAGGTGAATACCCCACTTGTCACAATAATATTATCATGCCATTGCATATATGTGGTATTTTAGAGTTGACTAGATATTGATTAAGGCAATAGACTATGATATCCAGTACAGGAAGCTTAGCAACACCGGTGTACGGCTAAACCCTTGGCCTGCTTGCACCCATGGATGTATAATAAGAACTGGATACAGCTTGGGAGGTGGGGCCTCATTAATTCCTATGAGAGTTGCTCAATGGCGCATGATGACAAAATGGCCCAACTTTTGAGAGAGCGAAACATCACAGATTACCCGGCATGCCTGAGAAGTACCCGTATGTGCACTCATAGAGCATGCGCAACTTTACCACGCCGCCCAAAAGGCTTGTTCACATTAAGCACGTGAATTTGCGTACACGTAACAGCACCACGCGTTCATGACAGCATGGTACTGGATTTATATTAACGAGGCGGCAGTTAGCAGCTAGTAAGCTTGTGGCTAGCTAGTAAATTATGCTAAGTTACACATCAATCGTTATGTACTTTTATATTACGCTGACATCAGGATCTAGTGATATCCAAGCAACAGAGCTTCATTTAGCATGATACTTGTGTGGGTTGTACATGAAACCACTTGGTAATATATAAAAATGTATATGTTGAAGCCTGTTATGATCAATTGTGAGTTAAAACTTTATCTAAAAAGTAAAGCTGATGATGGATTACTGTGGTGGAGTTAAAATAACAATAGCCTATTTCTTTTTGAAATGTGATGGAGTAAAAGGATAGTAACTGTGATTATTCATGTTAAGTAGCCCACAAGTAACTAAAACAATTGCAAGTGCAATAAGAAGCTACAGGAACGTTAATCTACGTCGGTAATATTAACTTTATTTAATACAACATTTACGGTACAAGATTTACATCATACAGCCCATGTAGTATAATATTTTACAAATGATGAATTACAGCAAACATGTACAACGGACCATATCGCCTTACTGCCAGCCCACGGAGCTGTAATTATGGATATTACAGCTCCGTGGGCTGGCAGTAAGGCGATATGGTCCGTTGTTATTGTGCATCCATGGGTAAAGAGAAACTCATGTAGTACTGAACACGTAACATGAACGTGCCGGGCAGCGCGGCCCTGTGGGTTAGATGCGCGTTCATAATGCCGAGGGAAATAACTCTCAGAATAACGTTATTAGCACATTTTTACAACTTGAGGAACGAATGTTTTTAAAGGGAAATGGAAACACTTTTCAAACTGCTTTCCATGCGACAATATTCCCATTAGGAAATGTATTTATCTAGTCTATTTCCAATGTAAACGATCGAGATACGCGAATTTATTTTTTGAAATACGCGCCTAATGACCTTGGGGGCTTCCATCGATCCGGGACTTTCCCAGTGACGTCACTGTGTGGGTACGGCTTCCTGGGCCAAAGCTCAATACAGCTGCAAAACAACATGGCGTGCAATGCACCAGTGGTTTCCAACAAAAGACAACGGTCGTCGTCAGGAGCGTATTGTACCCTCCCCGGCCAGACCGAAGGATGTACCCGGTTGGTCGCTCACCAAGATTCGCGGAGGGATTGGGACCCCGACTCTGAGCGTCAAGCCGGGAGGCATTCACCTGGGCAGCCGCATTTCCCGGTGTTACCGTTTAACTGGTTACACCGGGGAACTCGTTACGTTACGTTAACGGTACGAATGGGGCGTGTACTTTGAGGAGCCATTGTCGAATAACCAGGAAATACACATTTCGATCGCTTCTTTTGTTGTTTACATTTATCTTTTGGTATATTTGGCTCCATAGGAACACTTTGATGCACATTCAGTACCAGTGTGTGAGGTTGTGGTTGCGATGCCGATATCCGGATGCGTACAGCGAGGACTACAAAATGACAATGAGGTGACTGGGGATGTCTGTTCAAAACATTGCAAACGTGAATAAATCATTTCAAATATGTATTTGTCTCCGACTTTCATTTGTACATCGTTGTTAATGTGATGTTTAGTAGCTTTGATAGCTGTCCATACCTTCAGACAGCCTAAAAATAAGACACAAGTTGTTGTCCGATTAACTTGTGACAGGACTTCTTTAGCTATTCTCCAGCGAGCAAGGTTTTTAATTAAATACCTCCATTCCTCTCATCACAACAAGACTATACACTGTGCAGAAAAAAAACAACATAAATGAAAATAACCTTGCTGGATAGCTTGACATCAAGCATGCTCATTTCTGACGTGGAGCTAATCTGAAGTAAACATTGAATACTGCTTTCTATTCCTCCATCTTGTGACTGTGTAACTCCCTCTCTTGGATATCAGCATGTGAAGGACACTGTTCAGGAACTAGTTGATGCTCTGTATGTGATGACTACTTCCATTCTGGAGAGGATCACAGACACATGGATCCTGAGGTTGAAGCTCAAACTGGTGAAAAGTGATATTTTTCCAACAATTTCCAATAAATGTTATTCTGAAACATAACTATCACTGTTGTCTTTCCTTCTATAACACTGATGTAGGCCAAGAAAAACGTTGCATTGCATAATATCTAAACTTACATTTGGCACTTTAAATGTAGCCAAAAATATGTGAAGCTTGCGCTTAGCCCACCAAAAAGTGCATAGTTGCAACTTAGGCAGTTAAACATTTTATATCAGTGGGTCCTAATGGTGCAAGACGGGGAAGGCAGACATAATTGCTTAAACATATAGGCTTAACCCTTTAATTGGCAGACCAAGAAAAAAATCTATGGAAATAGTATTTGTTTGCATTTTTTTATCAAATGGGACACAAACTACTTTTTTTTTTACTGTCTACACAGTTTTGTTTTTATGAGCCTCAACCAACTGGTCGTGCTGGCATTTTATGGTAAAAGTGCATTTTCAACAATCATCTACAGTATTTGTATGCATCAAACTCAAATAAATGTTTTTCTTTTATGGAAAATGAGCAATATACCAGATATATTCATACAAGATAATAAAGGATAATTGTCAACAATTTTCTTTTTTTCAAGCCATCAGCATAAATATCGTGGATCATAAAATCCATCAGTTGTTTAACAACTCCTGAATCCATCCCCTCTTGGTTAGCCCTAACATAACATATTCTCACACACACACACACACAGCCGATCTTTCTCTATGTCTATCTCTAAAGTATCTCTATCTATGTCTATCTCTCTGTCGCTATCTCTCTCTCTCTATAATCACAAACCAAGAAAGTTGTGACACTTCCGCCGGTTTATATAGCCTAGACAATGTAGGATAGAAATAAATATAAATATATATAGCATGTATATATATATGTATATACATATATATATAAAATAACAATTTCAATATATGGATTCAACGTGTGCCCCCCCGCTGGACTTGTCTGTGGTTTAGCCGTTACTGTGATATCAGTATCAGCCATGGAAGATAGTTTGTTTGTTTCATTCTAAGCTATCCAGCAAGGTTATTTTCATTTATGTTGTTTTTTTTCTGCACAGTGTAGAGTCTTGTTGAATGAGAGGGATGGAGGTATTTAATAAAAACCTTGCTCGCTGGAGAATAGCTAAAGAAGTCCTGTCACAAGTTAATCGGAGAGGATCACAGCTGGCCACGGATCTCGATGATGCATTCGGGCTGTGAGTAAACAACTTGTGTCTTACTTTTAGGCTGTCTGAAGGTATGGACAGCTATCAAAGCTACTAAACATCACATTAACAACGATGTACAAATGAAAGTCGGAGACAAATACATATTTGAAATGATTTATTCACGTTTGCAATATTTTGAACAGACATCCCCAGTCACCTCATTGTCATTTTGTAGTCCTCGCTGTACGCGTCCGGATATTGGCATCGCAACCACAACCTCACACACTGGTACTGAATGTGCATCAAAGTGTTCCTATGGAGCCAAATATACCAAAAGATAAATGTAAACAACAAAAGAAGCGATCGAAATGTGTATTTCCTGGTTATTCGACAATGGCTCCTCAAAGTACACGCCCCATTCCTACCGTTAACGTAACGTAACGAGTTCCCCGGTGTAACCAGTTAAACGGTAACAGTGGCTCTCCCTGGCCGTGGAGACAGGGGAAGGGAGCATATCCCCAGGCGAGGAGCGCTCGGTCACCTCGTTTGACAGCAGGGTGCCCCCCAGCGCATCCCTGGCTTTCTCAGACCTCACAGAGGAGTTTATGGACGGCATGCATGAGGAGTTTGTACGGGAAATAGAATAACTGAGATCTGAGAATGATTACCTCAAGGTAAGTCCAATATATTCGACTAAGTGTCAACTATGATTGTGACTAAATGTCCCATGGATTTTTCAAATGACAAACATAAACAAAAGGCCAAACCGGCCTATTTTAGAATGTGGTTTCTTTCATTGTAATGTTGCTTTTTGGCCTATATGCTAAAACTATTTATCATGAGCATGGTGTAATATAAAGTCAGTTGAGTTCAGTTTGTTCACTATGATTTGCTTCCTAGAGTGTAGAAATGCCTTTGAACGCCATCCAATGCTACTCACTACAGGGATGATGATGTTATGATTAGAGAGCATGCAACACAGACACATGAAACACATGAGCAAAACATGTAGCCTTGCAGCCTCCACATCAATGTCATCTCCCGACGAATAGTCAAATTCATCGTTCAAAACGTCGATCTCATTGCAAAATTCCTCCATCGCTACAATATCTGCCACGTTGTGTTGACTTCCGGTATGGATACCCGGAGCGAGGACCCACACAGTGACGTCACCATTTGGAACTCCCCTAATGGTAGCGGCCTGGTCCCGGAATTCCCCACCCGGCCGGCGGATAATTAATTTTCTTTTGGCGAGTAATATCATATACAATAAATATTACGATCAATATCCATTGTAAAATGAATAAACTACCGGAATATTATAGCTGTAATGGTGTTTCCTTTCCCCTTTAATAAGGGCTATACAAACGTTCATACTGGGTAGTTTATTTAGTTGAATATTCTCATCAGACTCCGGCGCACTTCCTGGGGGCTTGCTTGCACCTCGCGTAAAACGGCGGATACCGGAAGTACGGTGTCGCCCTCGGCCCAATACCCGTATGTGTGTGTGAAAGACAAACACCTGCGAACGGGGTTAACATGTATAATATTATCATTTTAGACTTCTTGGAAGTTCTGTTAGTACATTCAAGCGCACAGCACGACATTTTAATTGTCTGGTATTTGTAACAATATTCCCTAAAAGGCACAATCACCACGAACACGGCTAAAGCTAAAGGGTCAAGTACAGTATATGACTAACTAACGTTGTAGCCTAGCAGAGTGGACAAGTTGCTGTTAGCTGACAGTGAGGCATGTAGGTATCAAAGTGACCACGCCCTAATTTATGCAAAAACTTTAAGACCTAATATAAATAAAAGGGTTGTGTTAGAAAACAATTCACTCACAGATTCATAATCATGAAGGTGGAATCTAACTATATCGATAATAATATGTATTGCATCCATGGGTAGAAACATGTTTTTCTCTGCTGTAAAGTTGGGCATTTTAACATGGGGGTCTATGGAAATTGCTCTTTTCTGCAGCCAGTCCCTAGCGGCCCATGTATGAACTGCAGTGTGTGGCACTTCCGTATTGGCGTCCCGGCTGTTCCCCAGAGTTTGCCGCTTGGTTGGGACCATGGATGTATAATAAGAACTGGATACAGCGTGGGAGGCGGGGCCTCATTCATTCCTATGAGAGTTGCTCATTAGCGCATGATGATAAAATGGCCCAACTTTTGAGAGAGCAAAACGTCACAGATTACCCGGCATGCCTGAGAAGTACCCGTATGTGCGCTCATAGCGCATGCGCAACTTTAACCAAAATGCTCGTTCACATCAAGCACGTCAATTTGCATACACGTAACAGCACCGCACGTTCATGACAGCATGGTAATGATTTGTTATTATGATGGATTTGATATTAACGAGGCGGCTAGTCATTATGCTAATGTACACATCAATCGTTATGTACTTATATTACGCTGTAACAGGATCTAGTGATATCCAAGCAACAGAGCTTCATTTAGCATGAAATAATTATTGCACTGTATATATATATATATATATTAGGGCTGTCGGTCGATTAAAATATTTAATCGCGATTGTCCATAATTAATCGCAAATTAATCGCACATTTTTTATCTGTTCTAAATGTACCTTAGAGGGATATTTTTCAAGTTTTTAATACTCTTATCAACATATGAGTGGACAAATATGCTTTATGCAAATTGTATTATCTTTTGAACAATGACAAATATTCTCATGAATATTAAACAACAACCTCTGAACATTACAAATATTCGCCTCAATTCAACCTGGAACCTCTCTCATTCAATAATACAATACAAAGTGTGTGTGTGTGTGTGTGTGTGTGTGTGTGTGTGTGTGTGTGTGTGTGTGTGTGTGTGTGTGTGTGTGTGTGTGTGTGTGTGTGTGTGTGTGTGTGGTGTGTGTGTGTGTGTGTGTGTGTGTGTGTGTGTGTGTGTGTGTGTGTGTGTGTGTGTGTGTGTGTGTGTGTGTGTGTGTGTGTGTGTGATGGATCGTTGGAGCTATGTGCAACTCAAGGCATTTGCTCGAACGGGAGCTGCCTGGACGCTGCAATCATGTTGCGCGCACTATCCATGCTGAGTGTGCTGACTTTTCGTACAATGTCCCACTGTCTGGCTACCTGCATAAAGTCAAGTGCTCGGCGCAGTTGTCGGCGAAATGTCGCTCCTCTGTTTTCATTGAAACAGTTCCTTATATCCGTTAGCGCAGCTAGCTAGCACCAGAGGTGGGACCAAGTCATTGTTTTGCAAGTCCGAGTCAAGTCTCAAGTCTTTGCGCTCAAGTCCGAGTCAAGTCTCAAGTCATTGTTTTGCAAGTCCAAGTCAAGTCTCAAGTCAGGATGGGCAAGTTCAAGTCAAGTCCAAGTCCTAAACTTTGACAAAACGAGTCATAAACAAGTCATTATGTGTTTTTCACCAAATATAATGACATCGATCAACAGAATAATACTTAATAATCAAACAGCTCTTAATTAGTCACATTAATAATTTAATAATCCATTTTCTCTCTGCTGGTAAAGTAACGTGTGTTTTTCTAATTTAAGAGGGATCAGTAAGGTAAGGCTACCATGACGGTTTGATTCAGAAGGAGTTGTGTGTGTGTGTGTGTGTGTGTGTGTGTGTGTGTGTGTGTGTGTGTGTGTGTGTGTGTGTGTGTGTGTGTGTGTGTGTGTGTGTGTGTGTGTGTGTGTGTGTGTGTGTGTGTGTGTGTGTGTGTGTGTGTGTGTGTGTGTGTGTGTGTGTGTGTGTGTGTGTGTGTGTGTGTGTGTGTGTGTGTGTGTGTGTCTGAGAGAGAGTGACAAGAGCTATATTCAGACTGAGCTCTGCTGCCTTGGCTACACTATTTCATCGTTGCTGTTGTATGATTGGTGTTTAGCTACGGTATTTAGCGTCTACAGCACCTCCGCTTTTAGGGTTGACGTAGACCCAAACTTCGCCCGGAGGTCCCCCGGTGTTGTTGCGGGAGCTGCTGCACTAGCTAACACTCCACTAGCTAACGCTGCACTAGCTAACGCTGCACTAGCTGCTGCTGCACTAGCTAACGCTGCACTAGCTAACGCTGCACTAGCTAACGCTGCACTAGCTGCTGCTGCACTAGCTAACGCTACATTAGCTGCTGCTGCACTAGCTAACGCTCCACTAGCTAACGCTGCACTAGCTAATGCTACATTAGCAAAACAAACACTAATTTATTTTGCAAAAGGTGCAGCGGGCTTCAAACACGTTCCCCTCCACTGGTTTCAACCAAGCACTAAATTAGATGTTTTCCAACCAAATACGGTTGAACTTACACTTCCCCATATTTATTTGTAAGTAGATTCGAAGATAGGCTACATGAGCTGAAGCTTGGTTGCTAGGTTACTAGCTGGGTGTTCTCCAATAAGGGGCCGGGGGAAACAAAGTTAGTGATTACTGGTTCCATGTTGATTTAATTCAATACAAATTGTTGGGGGGAACTGAAATGCTATTACCGTACTGGTTACTTTGCAGCCCGGACATTTCCCCCAAAACACATTTAGACGCTATCGCAACACAGAAGTACCTTTCAAATCCGATAATTTTTAAGACCTTCTGAATCATATTTAAGACCTTTTTAAGGCCTTAAATTCTGATTATCAAATTTAAGACTTTTTAAGACTTGTTAAGACCCCGCGGGAACCCTGATTGTAACTTTTTTTAATTGTCTGAACTTCTCCCACCTCTGACAATAAATCCTGAGTGTTTACCCTGCTCTGAAGGTTATTTTCATTTTACAAATCCTGCACTCAGCTTTGCTTTCTCCAATATCATTGAAAAGCAGCCAGATGCTGCTTCTTTTTTCGGTTTTCGCTCATTTCTTGACTTTTTCCGACGCGCTTGCATTTAAATCCGGCTCCCCGTCTCCCCGTCGCTCTGCACATGCTGTGCCCCCACCCTTCTTTCACATAATGGTATGATCCTAGTGTGTCCTCGCATATGATTGGCCGCATGGTGGCCCAGCTAAATAAAGACCCGCCCCTGCCTGCAAGGATTCTCAGCAAGAGTAGGAGCGGCTGAAGATTCTGCTTTCCCCGACTGGAGTCTGCTCTTCTAACGGCAGCTCGCGATCGGCGTGTTGGAGACCTCTGAATTAAAGTAGCAAGTCACCTCAAGTCAGAAGGCTCAAGTCCAAGTCAAGTCCCGAGTCATTGGTGTTCAAGTCCAAGTCGAGTCGCAAGTCTTTTGTGATGTTGTCAAGTCGAGTCTCAAGTCATAAAATGTGTGACTCGAGTCTGACTCGAGTCCAAGTCATGTGACTCGAGTCCACACCTCTGGCTAGCACCAGATGCTAACAACAACAATACACCACACGTAAGGTCTCTCTCTCGCTCACTCGCGCTACACATACACACACCCTCCCGGTCCTCCCGATGGCCAGTCGGTGCCTGCCGGTGAGCGTGGAAGTGTGGTCTGCTGCAAGCAGGCAGCAGGCTGTCAGCATCAGCTTGTAGATGGTATTTTAAACTCGATGCGCTCTGAAACTACGGGGCGGCCGAGGACAAAAAATATACATGCGTTAATCGCGTTAAAATAATTAGTGGCGTTAATTTCTCTTTGCGTTAACGCGTTATTAACGCGTTAACTTGACAGCCCTAATATATATATATATATATATTAGGGCCGGGACTTTAACGCGTTAATTAAGATTAATTAATTACACAAAAATTAACGCGTTAAAAAAATTAACGCATTTTAATCGCACTTATTTTTGCACCGCGGAACGTTTCTCACTGGATGAGTTTCAGGCGTACCGATTATACTGGAGCACCAACTAACGTTCATGACTTCAGACAACAACAAACCACAGTGAACAACAGTGGGAAATGTTGTTTTAAAAAACGGACGGATGGAAGCGTCGATAAGAGCACGGTTGTGTGCAAATTATGTAAAAAGGAATTCGCATATCACCACAGCACATCAAGCCTCAAATATCACCTCAATGCAAAAACATATAGCAGCTAGCGTGGAAGCTAGCGTGGACGTTAGCCTCTTTTATCGCGTTCACACCAAAAAGAGCCGGTACTAAAATTAGTTCATGAGAACCTTTTTACCCCCACGAAAGTCCCTGCTAGAGAGCAGAGAGCTGCTAGAGAGCAGGGACTTTCGTACGGCTCTCTTGTGAGAAAAGAGCTATATTTCTGATTGGCTGGGCGGATTGCAAACCACGCCCCGTAAAACTCCCAAAAAGTTTTGTGAAGCCGCCATTTTATTATCCTCGCATTAGCATTATTAGCATTAGCATTATCCCAGCGCAGAAACGCAGAGAGACTAACTTATGAAAACACAAAATAAAACATGGGAGCGGTGGAGATGAGGAGGTGTCGGCGTTCTGGCGATTTACTCGGAAGGCTTCAGTAGAAGCTGCTGGGACTCCCAGCAGCTTCTACTGAAGCCAGTCCCCAACTCCGGGGACTTCCGGCCGGGGACTTTGGGCGGCAGTATACGCCGTGAAGTGGTTTGCGGCCTGCCAGTAAATCCAAAGCAGAAGAAGAAGAAGTGACGTCAGCGGCTTCATTTGCCTAATCCTCCCCCAGGTTCAAAGAGTTCTCATTAACTAAGTTCTCATGAACCTTTGTGGGAAAAGTACTGCGGTGTGAATGCGCCTAATGGTATACTAAAATCCATGTGAAAAAAATTGCTTCTCACTGTTCTCAGGTCAAATATTTATGTGATTAAAAATGCGATTAATTTCGATTAATTAATTACAAAGCCTCTAATTAATTAGATTAATTTTTTTAATCGAGTCCCGGCCCTAATATATATATATATATATACACACACAGTGCAATACGAAGCTACAGGGACGTTAATAACGTTGGTAATATTAACTTTATTTAATACAACATTTACGGTACAAGATTTAATCATACAGCCCATGTAGTATGATAATGAATTACAGCAAACATGTGCAATATATCCATTATTACAGCTCCGTGGGATGGCAGTAAGGCGATATGGGTCCGTTCTTATTGTGCATCCATGGGTAAAGATAAACGCAACTCACATTGGTTTTTAAACAGCATCTCTGTAAACTATGTGTATTCACTGAATTTCACTCTCTGCCTTTAACGGCTCGTTGTAGCTCCAATAGCTCCAGCCCCCACCCTTCCTTTGAGCACAGTGTGCTCTGATTGGTCGGGACACGTAACTTGAACGTGCCGGGCGGCGCGGTCCCGTGGGTTAGATGCGCGTTCATAATGCAGAGGGAAATAACTCTCAGAATAACGTTATTAGCACATTATTACAACTTGAGGAACGAATGTTTTTAATAAGGGCTATACAAGTGTTCATACTGGGTAGTTTATTTAGTTTAAAAAAAATTATCCAACTATTTACAGACCACTCTTTCCCCATGTTAGTCAATGGGAAAAAGTGTTTCCGGGCCTGGGAACCAAACGGAAGTGTAGTACCGCCGTTTGGCCAGCACGAATATTTTCATCTGAGTCCGGCGCACTTCCTGGGGGCTTGGTTGGGACCGGTTGGGACATATTGCGCTGTCGGGCGTTGACCAATCACGAAGCGTCATTTCTTGACTGGCAGCAAAAACAACCAATCACAGCAGTGCTTCTCTGGCTGGCTCTGTCCAATCATAAACAAGAAGTGTTCTCCCTAAAGGAATACCCTTTCCGTCCAATGTGAAATGCTGTGGTGTTTTCTGAAATGCTGTGGTGTTTTGTGAAATGCTGCGGCGTTTTGTGAAATGCTGTTGTGTTTTGTGAAATGCTGTTGTGTTTTCTGAAATGCTGTAGTGTTTTCTGAAATGCTGTAGTGTTTTCTGAAATGCTGTTGTGTTTTGTGAAATGCTGTGGTGTCTTGCACTTCAGGGCCACCGTAAGTGTTATCCCTAACCCTTTTATAAAGTCTATTTTTATATAGCCCAATATTTTCCATTTTTCTCAAGGAAGTACTGCACACTTTGATCTTAGACCGTTGTTTGAGTTAGGTGAAACCATCTCCCCCCAGAAAAAGACAACCTTAAAATGTATTATGTTCAACCACATGCTTGAAGGAAACTGGGGGCATCATTTAACTTCTTCTACAGTGTCCATAACAAAGAAGAAAAAAAGCAAACTACTTACTACTGCTGATACTTTCAGAGTTGTGTTCTGACAATGTATGCTGCCTTTTTGAATCAATGAGAAAGTCTATTTAAACAGTTCCCATGTTTTAATAGACTCTGTACTGTCAGAATATGGGAACATGTTTTGATACTCTTAAAAAACCTTATTTTATATTTCTATAATATTAATGCTGATATTTGGCAAAAAAGTGTGTCTTATCACAGCATTAGTGGCTGCAATGAGCCTGTTTTGCACAGCACATGTCTTCAAAACGGGGTTGCAGTGGCGGCGCCAGAGATTTCTTTTGGGGGTGCTGTGGGGTAGCTTTACGTTTCATAGAGGGTGCTCAAACATTTAGGGTTTCCCATTAATGTATCGGTCGCTACAGTGGAATTTTCTACTGCAACAATCCCCACGCAAATACACAGTAACACCCGTGACAGTTACAATGAAGGCTCGAGGCATATAGGTGTAAGCAGGGGTAAAGTGATATTTTTATAAGTGGGGAGTGGACCTAACCCTCAACAGCTCTATGCCAATTATGGGGTGTCATCAAATGCCGTTGCCATGGCCACAGATCCCTCGCCGTATAACACAATGTTGTCCTAATTCAATGGAATAACTTCCAAACGGCAACAGACTTCAGATGAAGAATTTTTTTTAAATATTGAAGTTAAAAGCATCAATCTGGTGCACTTTGAGAGCAAAATGAAGAGATCTATGGATACATCTCTCAACACCCATTTGAAACAGAACTGTAAACAGATCTACTATTTCTTTATGTATATTTTACAAATGACTCCCCTTTTAAACTTTATTCTTTTATTATTTTACTGTCATATAGTATTTCATACCTGTTTTTCATTTTTAATCTCTTATTTTTTTACAACTATAATGATCATATAAACGTGTGCCTCGGAAATAATTGTTTACATTAATCGTGACCAAAACGTTTGAGACCCGGCCACTAGCTCGCTAGCACCAGAAGCTAACAACAATGATCTCCGGTACCGGTGCGCTCTTTCTCTCTCTCTCTCTCTCTCTCTCTCTCTCTCTCGCTCGTGCACGCACACAAAATGGCTCGTTCCACACACACACACAGAGCCGAGCTTGAATGAAACACAGAGACCCAGATGTACTTGTACTGTACTGTATCATATTATTTTCGAATCAATAGTTTTTCAAATTATGATTTTTTTTTCTTTCAAAAACATGATTCCTCCTGGTCTCTCGCGCCCCCCACTGTCATGCCTCTGCACCCCCACAGAATATTTCAGCCTGTCCTCCTACAAAAAACGACCATATAGGTCGATTGTTCAGCAGCTAAATACGACCCAGAGTCACGTTTTAAAGTGTAGCACCTCTAGTGGTCATGTAAGAAACAACATGCTCCTGTCGATTGCAAACGCTCCGGAGGGTCGTTTATTCACAAATTACCCTCTGGAAAATCCTAAATTGTGGAATAGTTTGGCCATTAAAATGCTTTTTTATTAGATTTCTAGCGAGAAGTGTATATTGTACTTTTATAATCTACGTCCAGTGGATATGTAGGATCTACAGTTTGATAGATATACGAAGATAATTTGAGGTCTCGCCAGGAGAACGTGTACTGTATACTGTATGGGGCAGCTTCCATGTAAAGTTAGCATGGGTGAAAACAGTATTTCCGGTCTCGAAGTTTTCATAATAAAACCGGAAGTATTCCCCACACTGTCAAATGATCTCCATTACTCATCCACTTAAAAACATCAGTTAATCCTTGTTAATTACACAATATTGATTGGTTTAAATTGTGTACAATGCTTTTGTGTTTTTAACCTTCGATTCGGAGAAACAAATAGTTTTTTCGGAGTTTAGACACTACAGAGTTTCCGAAGACACTACACTACCCAGAATCCCCAGCTATCGTTTGGGACTACAACATCCGCCTTGCTAGTGCGACAAGGTTACGCCAAATGTCAAACAGCTCTTTGAAATGGAATGGAACCACGCCAGACTATCCAAAACTGGACTTGGACGGGTCCAGCCCAGCCCTCCCCCACAGAATTACACATGCTGGCTATTGTGTGTTTCGCAATATGTTCTATGGCACGTCTCTACTGGGAATTGTAGTTTTATAAGACGTTTTCGTATTTCCCACAATTAGAAGTTGCCAGTATTAAACTGTATACATCCCTGGAGGTTTAGGGGATACGAAACACATTGCTGTTATCAAATTTAAAACATATAATTAATACATGGGTGAAAATTGCTTGTGCCCATAATGGGCAGCATTAATATACCCACATGACAGCTAAGGTCAGAAGAGCTTTATTTAACAGCTGTCTGTGACCCCTCCTGTTGTTAATTGATAAGCCTGAAACATGCACTTGTCAAGGTTCAGATGCACATTTAGCAAATATGGCAGTAGCCATCGATCATCTTAAGATAAGATACTTTATTGATCCCAATTTGGGAAATGTTTTTGTTACAGCAGCATGTACTACTTTGTTCTACTCCACTACAATTCCGAGGTTAACCTGGTATTTGTACTCTACTACATTTATTTTTGTTACTTTGCAGATTCTGATTAATGATGTGAAATATAAACAACCCTTAAATCAGACTTTCGTTACACCTGAGTAAAATTCAGCCTTATCAGTTTGTCTGTTTTGCACATCCACCTGTTAATATCTTTGGACGTCCTGCACTAAACTGTTTTATTGTAGAGATCACTACAGTATCTTCTTGATATTTTATATTCTATATTTCTATCATTGACCCCTATTTTGTATGTAGGCTACTCTTAATATTTAAATGTTTTCATAAAAATTAAACTTATTCAACAACTAAATTCAATAACGTGCTTTAACCACTAGGAGGTACGGTTTAGACCAGTGGTCTAGTTAATAAAACATAATAATATCAAACATAATATGACTATTCACTTTATTGTGAAATTAAAACAGAACGGTAAAGGAAAATACAGTTTCAGTCTCTCAATGTGAAGCTTATGCATTGTACCATACACTTTTATAGACCTGTAACAGTCAACTGCATGAGGAGTTGGAAAGGTAGTTGAGAAAATCAGTAATATCTTTAAAAACTACAAAAAAATCCCTTTCTATCAGCTGTGCACCGTTATGGTGTAAATACAGACTATCTACTTATTGGATCAAATATAAAAGTCAGCCGAATTAGTGTTGATACTGCAAGGAGACGTATTGTGTGAAAAGAAATGGAAGATGTTGTTTAATTGTTGATATTTTATGGTCCACGTCACGTATTCAGTTTTGGCGGTATCTCTTCCAGTTTGTCAAAAGGTCTTCTGATCAGGGCTCTATAAATACATATCTACGGCAGATATTTAATGCAGCCGAACCGTGTATTACAATGCCGTTATGTGATGACTTTCAAAGAGAAAAGCAAGAACACTCGGAATAAAGTATTATTATTATTTTTTAAAATGTTTTCCGATTTCATATCACATAAACACCATATCCCGAAGTGCATTGCGGCGTGATTTTAGCCTATCAAAACCTCTGAAAAAAGAAATGCGTCTCTCATAATCGAAAGAGAAAACCCTATGGGAAAAACACAAAAGCATTGTACACAATTTAAACCAATTAATGTCGTATAATTAACTAGGATAAACTGATGTTTTTTAGTGGATGAGTACTGCAGATATCACTGTTAAATCATTTGATAATTAATGTCGTATAATTAACTGGGATAAACTGATGTTTTTTAGTGGATGAGTACTGCAGATATCACTGTTAAATCATTTGATCATTGGTTTTATTATGAAAACGTTGAGACCGGAAATACTGTTTTCAACCCGTAACTTTACATGGAAGCTTGCCGCATATACACGTTCTCCTGACGAAACCTCAAATCATTTTCGTAATATCTATCAAACTATAGATCCTACATAACGACTGGACGTGGATTCTAAAAGTACAATATATACTTCTCGCTAGAAATCTAATCATAAAGCGTTTTAATGGCCAAACTATCCTACAATTTAGGATTTTACAGAGAGGGTTATTTGTGAATAAACGACCATCTGTAACGTTTGCATTCAACGGGAGCACTAGAGGCCGACAACTTTAAAACGTAATTATAGGTCGTATTAAGCGCTTGAACAAACGACATATTTGGTCGTAATAAGGGCTTAAACAATCGACCCATTTAGTCGTATGAGTTGGAGGACTTGTTGGAATATTTTGACCTCTAACCACTTACCAGAATTTCATATATTTTGATTATCTGTTATTGTACATTTACTGATAAGAAGCACATCTTCAAAGGCGCATGCAATCAAACATTTGAATTATTTGTGCCATGCAGTGGGCTGGTGTTGAACTTAATTTATCCTGTGCTACGTCAGAAAAATACGTTTTGCTAATGCAGCAGTGAGGCGTTGCTTCCCAACGGAATCAGACTGCGGTTAATGGGGCTTGCAATGTTGCCTGAATAAAAAGTCATTGCTATCTCTTAACTGGTGGTCGGTCCCCAGGAGCCTTAACCACTCTCCTGGGGAAACAGCCTCCGAGGGACGGGTAGGATTAATTGTGTTTAATGGTGTACAGTAGATGGTTCATGAACAAATTATTACATAATGATTTATTAATATAGGATCTTCCATGCCGTTCTCTATTAACTCACCATTATCTCCTCCTCAATTACAATTTTTAAGTGAACTACGTATGTATGTTTAATCAATTATAAAGTTGTTCGTGTTTTGTTCCTCATTGGTTCCTCACTGAACTAATCAACAACTAGTATTTTAGACACTCTATCTATAAAAGTTGAACAGAAGTTACTCATTATGTAATGATTCACTAAGTTTCTCACTCGTGCCTAATCATTTCCCAGTTACCTTTTAGATTTGTATGTACTGTATTGTTAAGTGTTTCTTCTTGTTCATAAGCCCTGATTGTAGTTCGACTTATTATTTCAGTCATGTGAACTCAGGGCAGAATGGACTGTACAATCTGTGTCTAGATTCCACTTTGAAGATACTCATCCATTCAATTTCATGGTTGCACCACAAGATGGCGCTTCCTTCATAGAACACACATTAACCAGCTTTTTTTAAATGCTAGGCTTTGGTCTACACAGTTTGTTATATCACTTATAAACAGAGGGTCATTTTAATTTAATTTCAGTTGGACTCAACTTTACAAAACTTTTTAGGTATCTGGTGCCATACAAGCTTTTAAGAAAATTAAAAGACTGACAAGATTGACAATATAAATCCAAACCTTTTAACTTACAAATCACTTTCGTTTTTAGAACAGCGACTTTCTTTACTAATTGCTTTCTTATTCTTTCTTCTCTGTCCTTAGCGGTTAGCAGTGAGTGGATTCACCAACATCCTGAGTGTGGTTACAACCTGGTAAACTCTCCTTATCTGAAACCAGCTTGGCTTCTAGACAGAGCTCTGTGGCACCTAAGCTGTGACATAGCTGATGAAAAATATGATAAACGAGGAGTGCCAGCTCTTTTTCAAGACGATCGGAACATGAGCGTAAGTTTGCATATTTCCTATTGTGGTACTATAGATCTTATTTAACATAACTTTTAAATATTTTTTAAAATCAGAGACCACCAGCTTTTGTTAAAACCCTTTGGAAGATAAATGTTAACCGAGCAATCAAAACAGCTATTTTGCTTATATTTTTTGGTTCTATGACAGGGGTGTCCAAACATTTTTCACTGAGGGCCACATACAGAAAAAATATACGAAGGGCTGGGCCAATCACTAGCCTCATAAGTTACATTACTGTCACTTGTTTGATGCTTTTATCCAAAGTGACTTACATACATTCAGTACTTTGGGCAATCCCCACGGGAGTGTCTTGCCCTGGGACACGACATGATGAAAGCAGTATGACTCGAACTTGCTCTCCCCTGATCCAATGATCATTAGTCCCACTGAGTGATAGTTAAGTTAGCAAAATCAATCAAATGTAGGTAAATGACGCTTGATAGTTAAATGTGCTTTACGAAAAAACCAGCCTACATCCCAGCTCTCCAGAGGGTTTCATTTATGTGTTACAAACACTGTTGGCAGCTCATCCCTTAAAACAGAAGCCTCAGATTGCTTATAATAAGGGGAAATAGGAAGGGAATATTTCAAGCTTGTTATGATAATAAGTTATTGGGCTTTTTTTATCAACTAAGATTTGTTAGAAAATGTTCTCAACTTGAATTGACTGAATTGATTTGAAAAGTTGGCTTATTAACACAAGAATACTGTGTGATATATTTTTGTATTTATTAAGTACAAGTTTCAGGTGTGGGACATATTCCATTATACATTTAGAACTTGCTACGGGCCGTAGTTTGGACACCCCTGTTCTATGACAACAATATCTATAAACATTTCACCACACTTACTGCAGTCATATGATAGATTTGCATTGCCCCCCTGCTATTTGTATTACCTCTTTGTTGTTTGTGTTTATCTCTTTTTAAATTTGGCCTGGTCAATCTGCTCCCATCAATGTTCATCTTCTCCATTTGCTACAGTGATGTCACCAAAATGTCGATTTAAAAGTTTGAAGAGGATCAACTTTGAGGGCTCTCTCTTCTTTTAATTGGCTGGATAAAATAGTTTTATAATAGTGTTTAGTTGTCTTTGCTCGAGATGCTGCTCATTTAATTTGATTGGGTATTTGCTAAGATGGTATTTATTTTAAAGGAGATATCAAGCAGCTGCCATAAACAATGTGGATAATACCATACAGCACAAAATTAAATATGCTTTCTAAAGAAAACATTGAGATTAAACACCTTGGTGGATATTGTTACCAACCAAACCGCTGGTAAGGATAATGCAGTTTTAACTTTGAGAGAGTCAAAAAGAAAACAAATCTTAAGTTATGAAGCTTTTTGTGTTTGTTTGTTCTTGAATTGATACCATCCCCTGTAGAACACAATCTTTCAGGATCTCAAGCATGTTTCTGAAAGGGTTACTAAATAAGAATAAGTGCAAAGTAGAATAAGTGAAAAATATTAAGAAAAACAAATAAGAATATCCAGTAAAATACAAATAATAGTTAAGAACATAATATTTGACAAAGAGTAAGAAGATTTACATATTTATAAAGTAAATTACCTCC
Organism: Gymnodraco acuticeps; assembly: GCF_902827175.1. Classification (NCBI taxonomy): domain Eukaryota; kingdom Metazoa; phylum Chordata; class Actinopteri; order Perciformes; family Bathydraconidae; genus Gymnodraco; species Gymnodraco acuticeps. The sequence goes on from NW_022991040.1 coordinate 816,192, forward strand.
TTTTGTGTAAATTATGGTACAAAATAATTGTTTTTGGCAACAGCCAATATTCAACATGGTGACACCCGATATACTGAACTCCATTCACTTCTTATGCCCCTTTCACATCAGCGCTTTTTCAGCTCCGGCTCGGAGCTGGAGCCTGAAAAGTGCCGGTTTTTCCTGTTCACACCGCAGCGGCGCCGGCTCTTAGCTCCGGAATCCGGTTCACTTCCAGCTCCAAAAAATTGTCGGTCTAGAGGCAAGAGCTTCGGAGCTAAGAGGTGGCGTCGCTTACGTCTCTCTTACGTCGAGGCGTGCAGGAAACTAAACCCACCTCCCCTGAACATGGGTCGACTGTCATGCCTGCCTACAAGCAGTAGTGCTTATAAACACACTTTATAAAGTCAGGCAACACTAACCAGGCTTCGTGTGAATCTGTTTATTTGTACCTTACTTTGACCATCCGTTCACTGTTATTGATCATTGTGGAGAGAGGCAGACGTTTTGTTTTGTATTATAGCAGCTATCGGATGGAATCAATACATGGGCTGCACAGGTTGTCGTGTCCGACTATCACAAGTAGAATCATAATAAAAATACGCCGGTAAAATGTGCCTGTAGAAAACGGTTTATGCCACAATAGGATAGCAATAGCAAGTAGGCTAGTCAGTTTAGCTTCGGTTGCTATGCTAACATCACCCATTTTATACCAGAGAAACTTTCATAACAGCGTTGTGATACCAAACAGCGTCAATTCAGACTGACACACATTCAGGGGAACTGGGGATATGTATCAGCTGCTTGTGTGAGTTGGACAGTGAATACTTTAGAGCGGCCGCTGCAGTGTGAGCTAACCGGGAGCTAATGGGAGAACAAACTCCCGTGGAAGAGCAGCCAACACTGCAGCGGTCGGTAAATGCTGCAGAAACACATTAATAAACAATGAACCACGGCACTCTGGAGCAAAGTATAAGGTTGGAAAAGTCGTTATTTAATTTAATCTGGCTTCGTGTGATTAAAAGCAACACGATCATTGACACGACGCAGTTGTTGTTGTTGTGAGCGCCGTAACGCCGTTGGGGAGCAAATCAGCTATGTAAACGGTGACGTCATGACGCAGCAGCGGCAGCACCCAGTCGGGCTCTGGGCGGTGTGAACAGAGCGGGAGCAGAAAAGGGAAACCGGAGCTGAACCAGAAAAGCTCCCGCTCGGAGCTAGAAAGGGAAAAGCGCTGGTGTGAAAGCCGCATTATACATTCTATGATACTGACTCAATCTTTGTCGTGCTTCTATTAAGAAAAGGTTTGTGGTCTTGCAAAAATCTAAAAGGATTTGAAGGACAAGGCATGATATGTTTGAAACCACAAGCTTGGAAACTAAAATCTCCAGAGTCAAAGTCCTGCATTGTGTAAGGCCTCGACCACCTTTAGCGTAACTTGTATTCCATTGCTTATCTCTGTCCTCAAACTTTCCTAAAATCTAAATATTGTGACATTTTCTGGTTTTGCATTAGTGCCAAAAAAGTGGTTGACCACACATTTTTTCACCTAGAAACTCCTTCCACACCACAAATAAACAACATACTCCACACCAGTGACGTGCGGTGAGGTTCATGGCTGGTGAGGCACTGACTCTTTCAGAGTCAGATTTACAAATATTATATTTTGACCTTAATCTAAATGTTCGGTTATTTTCAAAAGCTTTTTTAGTCTGATGCTTCGATTCATTTTAAACAGACTGTTCAAGAAAAGGATACCCAAAATCTAAATATTGGATTGTTCTTTCTTAGTAAGATCCCATGTTCATTACAATTGTGGTCTTACCTTGACTTGAAGATGAAGTCCATGCTATCCTTCTGGACAACAATCTCCATTACATTTTTGTAAAAGTCCTCCTTATCTTCCTGTAGTTTCAAAAGTCTAGCTTGTTGTTTGCGTCTGCGTAGAATAACAGTAGCAACAAGAACCTGTGGGCTCACGTTCGCCCCCTTCAGTGCGGCAGAGGTTATGGCTGCCTCTCCTGGTGCTTTTTTCATTGCCGTTGTAGGATGAGACCAGCGAGCCTAAATATACGTGAAATAAGTTATTTAGAGACTATGGATGGTGAGGATAAATGTAATAAAGGGATCTACAAACATTACATTGGTGACATACAGTGAGATGGTGCAGGCATGCGCTTAGGGCCCGCTTTCCAGCCAGTTTCTGTGGGGTGACGCATTCTGAGGTGAGGCAGAGCTCATCTGTGCCTCACCTCACCACACAGTAACTGGCTTGAGCGCGCTCACAAAATAAGTGCCCGCGCTACATTAGTGCCCGCGCTCCAGCCAGTTACTGTGGGCTTACTTACGGGAGGTAGAGCTCGTCCCTGCCTCACTCCTCATCACTCCCATGTAGTTGTAGCGGAGCTCGGCCAATTTGCTGATTTTGACTATAAAAAGCGATTGGAATCATACATAAATCACACTTACAACACAGATCAGTGGAGACATTTTATTATTATTACTATTTAGTTTTTCTTTAGTTGTTTTTCCGTTACATTGGAGTATGACAGGTGAGGCTCTGCCTCCCCTGCCTCCCCTGACTGCACGTCGCTGCTCCACACACTTCATTCAAAGCTTACCCAATAGCCAAACATTCTGAATTGTACAGGCTAACACACCTGAGTTCAAATGAATATCATCACACATGCACTTAATTGTCTCGTATTTACTTTAAAAGACTGACTTACGCCAAATGTATTCAAAGACCTGTTTCACAGCTGACAAACGCTGCCAGTTTAGTATCACACTGTCTTGATATTCCAATTATTTTTTTAAAGAATTCATGTGTGTGTGTGTATGTGTGCACCTGCACTTCAGGCTCTGCGGGGCATCCTGTGGCAAGAGGTGTTCTACAGGCTAAGGCTGTGGGAGTTCCTGCAGGTCAGCGTGGATGAAGCTGTGGAGCAGTTCAGACAGCTACTGCAGGCTGGTGAGAACAAATATTTGTATCACACAACCTTTACAAAATCATTTTTCATTATGAACTTAAAAACGATCATGTGATTATTTAATTGAGTTATTTATTAAGGGGAAAGGTGCATTTTAATGGTTATGGTGTTAGTCGAAACGGAAACATTTAGATGATAATAACACCTGTTATAGAAGGTATATTGCCTGTGTTTTAAATACCATGATGACCATACTATGATTATTTTTGTAATGATTCTGTCTCTTTGTCTTATGGACAAAATACCAGATGCATACAAATGAATATTCCGAGTGCTGATGTGTATTGATCTTTCTTTATCCAGGTAGATTAGGTGGCAAGTCAGCGTCAAGTTCAGATTTTAAGAAGCAGCTGACGATAGTGCAGGACCCTCAACACAGACGCTTTGGAAACACAGTGGACATGAACTCTGCCTTTGATATTTTCACACCTCACAGGTGACCTTTTGCCTTAACAAACTGGACTTTATTTTTTAATGTGACTCGGACTTCAAGGTTGGATACTGGGATCAAGATTTTACAGAGTAATAAAAAGATCAACTTTTTTGTTGGTGATTCTGTGTGGTGAAATATGTTTTAGAATATGTATTAACAAAGTGTCAAATGTTGATTTACAACCAAATATCCCTGATTTGTGTCTTTTTTTCAATCATACCATTTGTGGCACGAAATCCGTGAAAAGGTACAGCATTCACATCTGCCAGATACCTTCACTCTTAGTAAAGTCAACGCATTTTGAAGTGAATCCTATACAGTTTAATAAATTAGGCCCCTGGTCTTTAAAAGTGTTTGAACAACTCAAGCTACAATAAAAAACAATAGCACTAATTGATCCTTAGGCTCATAACAAAAAAATGTGTTGCTTTCATGATGTTATTCTGCCAAGAGTTAATTATGTCTAACTTCTCTCTCTTCCTTCTCTGTTTCCAGTATGAGCCGATCAGACATCCAGGAGTCTTGTCTCTGTTTCAGAAAGGGACTAGAGGAGATGAACTTGGATTTGTACAAAGAGATGAACGACCATGCCAAGCAGGTGTGTGTGTGTGCGTGTGTCTTATTTAAGTGTTGATTATATTTCACATTATTAATTTAACTATTCAAAGTCAAATTCAAAGATATTAAATAAAAGGTAGTGGAGTAAAGTACAAGATTTACCTCTGAATTGTAGTGGGGTAAAGTACTAGTACCTCAAAATGCTACTGAAGTAAAGTATTTATATAAATGTAATCTTAGTTACACAACTGCATGTTATCATCCCAACAGTTCCAGCTAGTTGACAGTCTTTTAGTCAGTCTGACATCCCTCAGTCTGAGAAATACCCAGATTTTTGTATCGATAGAGAAGAGGGAACCTCTCAGCAAGATGACCTATCAGCATTCAAAAGTTGTCAAAGGAGGTGTGTGTGTGTGGTCTAGCATTACTATACTTGTGGGGACCTAAATCTGTTTACATAGTCACGTGTGGGGACTGGCTTCCCTTATGGGGAAAAATTGGAGGTCCCCATGAGGGGAATCATTAATTTTAGGGTGAAGACTTGGTTAGGTTTAGGATTAGGGTTAGGGTAAGGGTAAGGTTAAGGGTTAGGGTTAGGCATGTGTTGGTTATGGTTAAGGTTAGGATACGTCTCCAGGAACTGCATGTAAGTCAATGTAATGTCCCCTGAAGTGATGTATACATGGTATGTGTGTGTGTGTGTGTGTGTGTGTGTGTGTGTGTGTGTGTGTGTGTGTGTGTGTGTGTGTGTGTGTGTGTGTGTGTGTGTGTGTGTGTGTGTGTGTGTGTGTGTGTGTGTGTGTGTGTGTGTGTTTCGAGTGGTTTGGTCAGAAGATCAGATTTATTTTCAATTCATTTATTGCCACATTTATTTTGATTCAGATCCCCACCCACTGCTCTCTTATCTCCACAGGCAACTAACTGCATTGTGGGAAATGTATTTTACGAGCGTATTTGTGATCAGGGGCCTAAACTGGGTCCTGTCACAAGAAAGTACCCTCTCGGTTCCAGGTAGGCTTTCCAACCTTCTTACCTATCATAGTCACCATGTGAAACATTTATGGACATTTTGTATAGAATATCATAAATGTAAGAGTCTCGCTGTTAATTGTTATCTTAAATAATTGTTAGAATTTGAAAGACATGTATTTTTATTTAAAGTTTTTATAAAACCATTTTGTATACTATATTTTTATCAACATCTTAAAGTATGTAACTTTGCCTCCTCCAGGTATTTCATTTTCCCATTTAAAGAATTAACCTTTGATGAAGAAATGCAGCTGATGGAGCAGAGGGAGAAGGCGTGTCACTTTCTGGCCCATGATGGCTTTGTGGAAGGAAATGACATGCCTAGGAACTTTGCAGAACCAGGTAAACAAACATGTTGCAGCAGTAGAGCTGGCGATATGGAGAAAATCATATATTACAATATTTGTGACCAAATACCTCAACATTGATATTGCAACAATATTATATTGTTGAATATAGTTTCACAAAAACATTTAACCTAATAACATCAAAAATAATTAGCCTCAGAAATGTGAATATAATTATGGTAGGTAGGTAATTTCACAAAAATGTCTTGAAGGATAATATTATAAAGTTATTACATATTAGACAGACATGAATGCCAACTGTAACTTGTTGAAGCATTTTTGAAAATCATTTTGTCATCAGAATGTGTTAAATTATTGATCAACAGTCAGGTCATCATGCTGTTTAAAATGGCAATCTGACATTAAACTCTTTTACCCTCTTGGATTATTTATTCAGATTGAACATGATAGATCAAAAAAAAAAGAAAATGATATGCTTATGGGAGAAATACAGCAGAGGACTGTACTGGTTTGAAAGTTTGATAGCCTCCACTTTAAGAAACGTTTGCCATTAGGAAATGGTAATGTATATGTCAATGAAATTAAAGTGGCAATAGTGAAATACCATTAAATAATACTTTTAACCCTCTGGTATCATTCGTTTGGACTACGCACATTAGTCATTCGGGACAAATTATGTCCACTGCAAAATACTTTGATAAAAACATTATATTAAAATCTTTTTTTCACCACTTTTTGGGGTTTAATCTTTAGAGCAACTTCAGCCCTAATACAAAATACCAAATATTGAATCATTTGCAGGTAACCCTTTAAATGCCATTTTGAATACATGCTGTTGTTTTTCGTGATAATAACAGAGAAAATTAGTTATTTTCCATGTAATACATATCTGGGGAATGGCTTTTTTACATTTGTATAACAGTCTTGGATATGTCAAAGATTAGCAACAAAATAGATTTTTCTGCAGTTTTTAGTTTTTGCACAAAATCAGATTGAACAAAAAACTCCCACATAAGTCATTCGGGATAAAAATGTACACTTCCAAAAACTGCTATACAATGATAACAGGATCATATTTTTTTTTGCTTTTTGGGGTTAAATCTACTTCAGTCCTGATCAAAAATACCAAATATTGAATTATTTTCAGGATTGTAACCCTTTAACTGCCAGTTTGAAACCATGAATGTGTGTTTTCTATGAAAAATGTGCACAAAAAGGCAGTTCATTTCCATATAATAAATGTTGGGGGGGTGGCTTTTTTTTTATCAGAGTCTTGGATATGTCAAAGATTAGCAACAATATTGATTTTGGTGCATTATTAGTTTTTGCACAGAATCAGATTAAACTCCCACATTAGCCAATCGCGGACAAAAATGTCCCATTCACTCCCATTATAACCACATATTTTTGTCTTTCCTCCATACCGGTATATAATCATACATTTTGTAATGTCAGGGTTTTATTTTGGAGGAAAATAGTTCAATTTGTCATTTTTACTGTATATCACCAGATGTGACATTTTACCATTGAAGTTACGGGCTGCATGAGCAGATACCTCTTGTCCCACAGAGAAGCGCCTCTTCATCTTACCTGCTTGTTGCGTATCACAGGAATGAAATGACCAGCCAGCCAAACTCCACATATTTGAAGCTTTGGCTTTGCAGCTAGGTGTTTTTATTTACTTGAAGGAGTGCATGTATGGCTGTGTATGTCTGTTTGCTAAAGATACATTATCAAAGGACTTTGAAGTTCCAAACAATTCAAAACATCGAGGTCAAGCTGGGTCAAGATCATACATCTGTTTACCTCAAAGACACATGAAACAGCACTAATGAAAAACAAAATGCCATGAGAACACACTTACTCCTGTCTCATTCTCACACACACTCACACACATGCAAGGTATGTGTGCTCAGGTTTAATATGTACGAGTGTGTATGAGTTTGGGAATGAGGGAGGCAGAGAAAAAGAGACAGAGAGAGAAATAGATATGAGGCGAAAACTGCAAATTGCTGTAAACCAAATATACTGTATATTGTTGTCTCTGTACACACACACTGTACACACACACACACTGTACACACACACACACACACACACACACACACACACACACACACACACACACACACATACACACACACACACACACACACACAAACACATTTCTCAGCTGATACCACTCTTCCACATCCATACCAACACACCTACATCTTATTAGTTGCATACAGTATGTATTTCAATGGCTGACAGGGCCCCATTATACAACAGGCCCAGAAACCAAGAAATGCATGTAATTCAATGGTAAAATGTCACATCTGGTGATATACAGTAAAAATGACAAATTGAACTATTTTCCTCCAAAATAAAACCCTGACATTACAAAATGCATGATTATATACCGGTATGGCGGAGAGATCAAAATATGTGGTTATAATGGGAGTGAATGGGAAATGTTTGCATGCAAGTAGCTAATGTGGGAGTTTTTTGTTTAATCTGATTTAGTGCAAAAACTAATAATGCACAAAACAAAATTGTGTTGCTAATCTTTGACATATCCAAGACTGTTATAAAAAAGTAATTCCCTAAATATGTATTATATGGAAAATAACAAATTGTCTCTGTTTTTATCATGAAAAACAACAACGATTTCATGTATTCAAAATGGCATTTAAAGGGTTAAAATCCTGAAAATGATTCAATATTTGGTATTTTTGATTAGGGCTGAAGTTGCTTTAAAGATTGAACCCAAGAAATTGGTGACAAAAATATTTTAATATAATGTTTTTATCAAAGTATTTTGCAGTGTACATTTTTATCTCGAATGGTCAATAAGCGTAGTCGATTTGTTACACAGTGAATTAAAGACCCATTTGAAATGTTTTAATTGGAATTCCAAAATAGATAGAGAAAATAGCCTTGTTACAAAAAATCAGGCCATTTTCACCAACACAACCAAAGTTATTACAAAATGAAACGTGAAAAATAACTCTCATGGACAAAAACGTCCACCGTGATACCGGAGGGTTAACATACCTGGTATGGATAATTTAATTTACCATAAATACCTTAAATTAGTAGGTTTTCGGCATACAGTGTTTTTAACACAAGCATGTGTAGCTAAAATAGCTTTGAGAACATACTAATTCTTAACAAATATTGATATATTACATTTGGTAGAATGCCAGCAATCTACTTTGGTAATTGAAAGTTAAAGTAAACGTCAAAGAAAATACTTTAATATGATGGTAAACAATTATGTGGCAGTATTCAAGAAGTAAAAAAAACGTTGTTGGCAAAATTATTTAATACAGACTCATAATCAGAAGTCATTAAAAGTGTTAACATTTAGTAAAATAGGTGTGTAATGTCAAACACACTCAAGCATGTCATAAGGTTTTTAAGAAATAATAGTTTATTTATGTATTCACTCTTGAATTACACAGGGATAGAACAGTGGAGTTAGAGTAAGTCTTTCGCAAGTTATTTAGTACTTAAGTACTAGAGGTCAGAGGATCCAATTGCGTTCCAGGCATGCAGAGTGGAGGGTATAAAAGGAAGCAATCTCAAAAAGAGCTGGTGAAAAGTCAGGAAAGGTCAAGGGTTATTTCTGATTCACACAGAACCTGTCTTTGATGCTCCTTAGAGCACACAGATATGTTGTTATCTTCTCTGTGGGAAACCAAGAGTAGGGGTGGATAAACAAAAACCTCTACCTCCCCACATGCCCTGAAAAGTTTAATTGATATAACATGTCAAATAAAATGGGGGGCGAAATGTAAATGCTAGGAAATGTAAAGTCCACAGGGTGTCTTTAATGTGATTTGCAACATCATCTTTACCTGTGCAAATGTGCACAGGTAAGGTAATTCAAGTCAGATAAATCATATAGAGATATTTACACTCCCAAGGTTCGTCATAAATCATTTCTTACTGTCATAATGTCTGCAGGCTCACAGGTCTACTTGCGGAGAGAACTGGTCTGCCAGGGTGACACTATCAAGCTTCGTTATGGAGAGAAACCAGAGGACAGCCCTTACCTATGGGCCCATATGAAGACATACACAGAGATTACAGCCAGAGTCTTCTCAGGTCTATGCCTGGTCAACTGTCTGTCCACCCCTCTGCATGTTTCTGAGGTACTCTCTAACTTCTCTTTGTATTTCAGTGCAAGCAGAGCTGGCTTATCATGGTATTCCTGAGCATATACTTTTCAAGCTGTTTATTGTAACATGTCTTGTTTTGTTAAAAGCAATCATTGTGTACATATTTAATCTTTGAATCCAAAAAAAAAAATTCTAATTCAAAAGCTTGTATTGTCATTGTACAGAATACAACGAGATGTATAGTCACTGCTCCAGCGAGTGCTTTAAAAACAGACATATTAAAACACAGATTAAAAGGTCTGACAGTTACGACCAGCAAATAGTGCACACACAGCTTCGGATCGTCATGTAGATGACCAGGATTAATAAATAAATGAATAAAATAGAATTATGATAAAATATATATGCTATATATTACAGTGTATACATAGAGGCAGACCATTGCACAGTGGGGATATGGGGAATTATTTTTGCGTGTTTAATGTCCTAATGGCCCATGGGAAGAAACGGTTTGTGAGTCTGGAGGTGCGGGCTTTCAGTGAACGGTAGCGCCGGCCTGAGGGCAGCAGGTCGAACAGATGACGGGCTGGGTGGGATGAGTCCTTCAGGATGGAACTGGTCCTCCTGAGGCAGCGAGAGCTGGTGATGTCTTCCAGGGAGGGCAGAGGGCAGCCAATAATCCTCTGGGCCGTGTTAATGACCCTCTGCAGAGCCTTCCTGTCGGCAGCCGAGCACCCTGCATACCAAGCAGAGATGCAGTATGTGAGGACGCTCTCAACTGTAGAGCGATAGAAGGTCACCAGCAGCTTCTGATTCAGATGGTTCTTTCTGAGCAGTCTCAGGAAGTACAGTCGCTGCTGGGCCTTCTTTATCACTGCCGTGGTGTTTGTGAACCAGGTGAGCTCCTGGGAGATGTGGACTCCCAGGAATTTAAATGAAGGCACCCTCTCTACACAATCCAATAGCATTGCTACTCCTTCTGCCCTCCCCTTCTTCATTAAGAGAGCACTTGGTTTCTGAATTACCTGACCTATTAAATTAATTTAAATCACATCTCTGCCAATTTCCAAGCATCTTAGTGCCAGCGCTGGAACTCGCTGGAACTACTTACTTTATGCACTTCCCAAGCTGGAGGTTTTCAGAGCTGCCCAAAAACCAGCAAAGCCTCACCCCAAGCAGCCCCCCCCAAAACACAGAATAAATAGATGGTCATTTCCCAAATAAATTAAGAAAAACAACAAAGAACATCCATATTTAGTGATCAATATGACCCAGACAAGTGATTTCCTCTGGAATTGGTTAAATACATATTATGAGTATCTCTGGCTTGTACACATTTGATCTAATCCCAAATCCCATGGTATTATGAGTTTGTAAGGAAACACACATTAAGCTATGGTCAATATACTGCAGATTAATTGCTGTGTACATTATGTGTTGTTCCTTTTAGGCGATGCTTTCAGCAGCCAGATCCATCAAGCCTAACCTATATGTGATAGCTGATATCTCTACCAGCAGTCAGCATATTGAAAATGTCTATGTAACACGCCTGGGAATCACAAGTTTGGTGCGAGGTACTGACAATCTTTGCAACTTACTATTGTTATTTATCTTCCTTGTGTTTTCACTCCTGTGTTTCTCTATCAACCTGATTTTTTCTTTTAACTTTTTGCCATGATTACGCTCTCCTAGGTGAACCACTGGTGTGCCCTATATCCTGCAGTTTTAAAGAAGACTTGAATCTAGAGAATCCTAACCTTTTGTCAATCAAACGTCAACATCTTTGACAAAAAAAACATGTTTTTTGCATGTCTATGAAGCAGATAACGATTAGTCAACACTGGTATAATAAGTGTATATTTGATCAATTAGATGACAGTGGTGGCTGTGTAGTATTCTTTCCAACTCTGTACTCAAAACCATTTTTTTCTAATAATTCCAGAGCAACGTCCAAAAGTGTAACGTCCAAAAGTCAAAATGTATTTGAATAAATAGTTGTAATTGTTCTAACTAAATATCCACCTTTATTGGCGTTGAAATACTTATATTATATATAAAATATCTCAAGTCAGCCATCTTGGAAAGTACAATTTAGTGGAAGCGTTGTGCAAGTTACAGCTTGCAACTGTCACTGCATCTTTCTTCGGTTTGCATAAATCACACAGTAGTTTGGTAGGATGAGATTATTCAAGCCTTCAGGGACATCTGTGTTTTTTTTATTAGTGGCCATAGTCAGATAATTAGGTTATGAGACCACTCATAAAGATGTTATAGCTAAACAAAATACAACTGTTAAATGTAAGAGGAGAAAAAAAAAGATTCCTTACTGTACTGCGCATTCAAAAAATCGTTATATTTGAAAAATATCAAAAATGTGAATTATTGCAACCTGAACCATTAGGTTAGACATTTAATGCCTCTAACTCACTTTATTAATTACCAGTAACCATACCAATACTGGAATTAAATAGCATTAAACAGCATTTTATTCAGGTGGCATGTTGCAGTACTACTTGGTGATTGCACTTTCTACATAGTGAGTGTTTTAGTCATTACTCTCCATGCTGATGTGATTTATAGTAGCTTCTCTTCCATTTGTTAGATGATGTAGGTTCCTCAGAGAGGCAGGAGGATTGGGATTATCAGTCCTGGTTTGGCAAGGAGCCAGTAGGTGCCTTCTCCCAGCCCAGCCATCGGCCTCTGATCCCAGCTGTTACTCATACAATGTTCATGGACAGAAGCCCCAACCATCACAGCCCCATCCAGGTCTGCTCATTTCAAATATAAACAATTCTTCCAAATATTATGCTCTTGCTAACTGACATTGTTGCTACTGCCACTGCTAAATCTACTGCTTTGGGGACAGCTTGCCAGGCAATAATCAATACATATTAGCTCAGACTGGTACTATTATTACCCTATTATTACAGTGGCAAGAAAATTCATTTATTTATACATTTGTACTTAAATATGGTCTGATCTTCATCTGAGTTACAATAATCAACAAACACAATTCGTTTTTAATAATAGCACACACATTTTTGTTTTGTTCTTGTCCATATTAAAATAATAATAATAACTGAAGCTCAGTTTAAGTTGAGTGGTGCAGCAAGACAATGACTCTAAACATGGAAGTAAATGTAAAAGAGAATGGGTTAGTACAAAGGAAATCTGCCTTTTAGGGTGGCCAAATCAAAGCCCAGACCCTATCCGAATATAAATGCTGTGGAACGGCCTCAAGAGAGACGTTAACACCAGAAATCCTAAGAATATGACTGAGCTGAAGCAGGTTAACCCTATAGCTACCGGAAGCGCTTGTTAGAGACTATTGCTGCAAAATAAGTCTTGACCGGTTATAAAAATCTTAGGGTCCACTTAATTTTTTCCGCCAGCAATGAGAATGAGAAATTAATGAGTGTGTTAAATAAAGACATGAAATATTAAACATTTTGTTTGTTTTCAGATTAAGCTCATTGTGTCTTGAATTGTGACTCAGATCACATGTTATGACCAGTTTGTGAATTAAACAGGACATTTCAAAGGGTTAACATACTTTTTATTGCCATTGTATGATTGAAAGTACAAACACCTTCCATAATCTGATAGGATGATTGGTGGTTCAAATGTATCAAAGCATGAACATAACATATAGATAGATTTTGAAGTATTTTATTGCTGCTATGTAACCTTTTGTGCACCAAGCTGAAATGAAACATATTAAATATGAGTATAGGTATTTATTTGCATGAACAGGCAAAATGATCAGTGAATGCTTTACACTTAATAATGTATTTAAAAAAACTAATCAGGATTTACTAAAATAATGTCAAAAAGTGGGATATGTTGAGTTATTTAATTGTTTATTTTAACCATATCAGGCACTGTTGACCTGTTGTGTTCTTTCAGGAGAGTTCAGTGTACGATGTCTTGCCCAGATCAACCCTGGTTTCTATGGCCTGCTGTGCAACAGGGAGCACCAGAGAATATGATCAGCTGCTTCCTCAACAGGTAAGATAAAATCCGTGTGAAGTACCAGAAACTGTAACTGTAAGTGATTTGAAAAGTGTTAAATTGACTTCATTTAAATATCACTCTTCTAGTCTCCCAATGCTCAAAGTGCTTTACAATACCAGCCAACATTCATCCATTCACACACACTGATGGCAGATGCTATCATACATACAAGATGCCAACATACTAGGGATGTGCATCTCCATCACTGAGGCCGATGCAATGCGCATCTCAATACGTTGCCAACGATACGATACATTAACGATACATTTGAAGCACCGGGCGATGCGATACGATTTACCCCTGTTGCGATACAGTTTGGTACAACAGAGGATTTAGTTGTATTCCTTATATCAGTGGTTCCCAAACTTTTTGTGCCTAAGGCACACCAAAGGTAAGCAATGCCAGGATAAAACCCGCAAGGCACTGAAGGATTCAAAATCAGAGGAACTGTTGGAAAACAATAAACAACAAGAAACAATTTCATCACCTGAATTAGTAAAAAGATTGGACGCACTAGAGGAGATGATAATTAAGCAAGCAGAGAAACAACAAAACTACACCAGAGAGCTTATCACACAGCTCATCTCCCAAGACATACAGGTGAGCCCACCTAAGGAGGGAGACAGTGACTCTGTAACTGAGGATGATACTTCACCTACGTGGTCAGATGTTGTCAGGAAGAAAACAATACACGATAAGGTACTAGTCAAATCGGCAATCAGGGAGTTTACGAGAGAACAACAGTCAGAAGAGAGCAGAGAGAAAAACATTGTTATACACAGATTACAAGAAAGTGAGGACGAAAATATAGATGCCAGGAAACGGCATGATGAAGATACGATAAACGATCTGATAAAAAACGAGTTGGGAATCGAAGGGGTTTTGGCATCAAAGGTGATACGCCTCGGGACCCGAGAACCGGAAAAAAACAGACCAATGCTGATTACCACAAATTCCACTTTCGAGAAACGAAAAATAATGTCAAGTCTCCACAAATTGAAGAACGCATCAGCAAAGTTCAAGTTAATAAGTGTGGCAAACGACCTCTCCAAAGAAGAACGGGAACAGAGGAACGACCTTGTCAAGAAAGCAAAAATCAAAATGGAAGAGGACGGAACGAACATGTGGCGGTTCAAAATACAAGGACCAGTGTGGGACATGAAAGTTGTTTGGCAAAAAATCAAACCAAATTAAAACATGACAGAACCCACAAATACATAAATAATAACAACTCAGAGAGTAGTAGAGGACTTTCTAAGGGCCTTCAATGTCTTTACACTAATGCAGATTATGTTATGAATAAGAGAAATGAACTGGTAGCAAACATTGATAAATATGACCCAGATATTATAGCTATTAGTGAAGCACTTCCAAAAAACCCACAAGTACCAATCCAGTTATGTGAATTGAACATCAGTGGATATGACATTTTCAGCAATCTAGATGAGGGTAGAAGAGGTGTCTGTATCTACACGAAATCCTACCTCAGAGCAGTACCTAAGAACTTGAAGGGCTGTACATCCACAGAATCTGTGTGGTGTGAAATACAACTCCGCAATACGGACCGTCTTCTGGTTGGATGTGTCTACCGGTCACCAAACTGTCAAGATATTGGCAACTCTGGAACTAGAAGTTTAGTTGACGAAGCTTCCTCACTAAACCGCAGCCACGTTTTAATTATGGGAGACTTTAACTATCCTGAAATTGGTTGGCAACCCGTACGGGCACCAGAGAGTGAAAACCACCCTGCATCCATGTTCCTTGAATGCTTGAGAGACTGCTACGTATTTCAACATGTAACAAAACCAACTCATGCAAGAGGAAACCAAACCCCACACGTGCTTGACCTAATTATCACAAATGAGGAGGGAATGGTTGAGGATCTATGCCATGAAGCACCACTAGGAAAAAGTCACCATGACTGCCTGTCTTTCAAATTTCTATGCTACCATGAGATATGCGACAATCCAAACCACAAGTTCATCCTTGATAAAGGAAATTATGAAGGCCTGAAACAGGAAATGATTGGGACAGACTGGGCACAGACCTTTGAAAACAAGTCAGCTTCAGCACAGTGGGAGGCCATGGAAGAAAAAATCCTAACAAGTTGCAAGAGGCACATCCCTATGTCGTCGGGAAAAAGTAAGAAAAATCGCTCTACTCCGGAATGGATAAATGATAGAATCAAACATCAAATCAAATCAAAAAGTGCAGCTTACACCTTACAAAGGTTATCTGGTACAGAGAGTGACCGTTGTTCCTATGCAAAATTGTGCAACCAAGTTAAATGGGAGTGTCGGAAAACTAAAAGAGAGCATGAAAGAGAAATTGCAAAGGAAGCCAAAGAGAATCCGAAAGCTTTTTATAAATATGCCAGAAGCAAGCTAAAAGTCAATGCCACAGTCGGAGATCTGAAAAAGGCTAATGGCAGCCTGGCTCAAAATGACAAGGACAAAGCCAATACACTAAATTCCTTCTTTGCTAGTGTGTTCACAAAGGAGGATACCTCCTCAATACCAGACTTCCAGGACAGACCATTTAATACTACACTAAATAAATTGGACTTCACATCTAAGGACATCCATAAAAAACTATCGAACTTAGATGCCTCAAAAGCATCAGGACCGGATGGCATCTATCCCAGGATTCTCAAAGAACTGTGACGAACTAGATGAACCCTTACTTACCATATTTAAAAAATCGCTTGATGAAGGTGTGGTACCACAGCCTTGGAAGGATGGTCATGTAACTCCTATATTCAAAAAAGGTGACCGAAGCAATCCTGGAAACTATAGGCCTGTCAGCCTTACAGCAGTAGTATGCAAACTCCTTGAATCCTTGGTGCGTGATGCCATCATAGAACATCTTGACTCAAACAACCTATTATCAGACCGCCAACACGGCTTCGTCCAGGGCAGAACCTGTTCAACCCAACTCCTGGCCTGCCTTGACATATGGTCTCGTACCCTTGACGAAAGAGGAAGTCTCGATGCCATTTATTTGGATTTCCAGAAAGCATTTGATACTGTACCTCACAAAAGATTACTGAATAAGCTCTATGGGTATGGTATCCGTGGAGACATACTCACCTGGATCTCAGACTTTCTCAAAAACAGGCGACAGAGAGTCTTTGTTAACGGGAAACCATCTGGATGGTGCCCAGTTCTCAGTGGAATTCCACAAGGTAGTGTCCTGGGTCCTGCACTGTTTGTCCTCTATATCAACGACCTACCGGATAATGTGAGCTCCAGGGTCCAGATGTTTGCAGATGATATTAAAGTCTTCAAGGAAATTAAGTGTAAAGAGGATGCAGAAAAACTCCAGTCAGATCTCAGAGAAATACAAAGATGGTCCGAGTGTTGGCAGCTCAAATTCAATGCAGCAAAGTGCAAAGTAATGCACTTAGGTTTTCTGAATAAAAAATATGAGTATAATATGGGTGATAATTCAAACACTATAAACCTATCCGAGACTCAGAATGAAAAGGACCTTGGTGTGAATGTTGATAATACCCTGACATTTAGTGACCATATCCGTCGGGCAAGTAACAAAGCCAATGGTATCCTAGCAATGATCCGCAGATCATACACTTATTTGGACTCTGACGTAGTACGTAGTTTATACATCTCTCTTGTACGGCCACTCCTCGAGTATGGGAATGTCGCTTGATCCCCCATGTACAAAAAGGATGCTGAGCTCATCGAGAAAATACAGAGAAGGGCAATGAAGCTGGTTCCAGAACTAAAGGACCTACCATATCAAGAACGACTGCAACGTCTTAAAATCCCGAGTATGTATCCTTATCCTTGGTGGCACTGAGAGGGCCACTCGCAAGTCCTGTTCAACAGAGAGCCGTGACCTCCTGTTGTTCTTCGTGTAAATCAGAGTAGAGAATGCCAACTCCAGAGATGGGGTCGTTACTAAATGTTTTTAATATATTACATATTACTTTTTTAAAAAAGTAATATATTACACTACTTCGTTACTATCTACATAAAGTAACTCGTTACTTTACTCGTTACTTTACTCGCCGAGCACGTACGAACTGCGCATGCGTGAGTGGCAATAACTTTCCTTACCAGCAGGCGGCGGTAGTGTGTATTTGTCATTCAAAACAGGCAACAACCGGAAGACAGAGAAGAAGAACAGACTACGTGATAATAAACAAACAACAAATAGCTGTGCGGTAGCTTCACCTTAGCATGTGTTCTTTGCAGGTGTTTGTTGAGGTTTGACGTAGTGTTTACAGCAATGGATAACAGCTAGTGATGGCAAAATGAAGCTTTGAATGAAGCGTCGAACCACTTGGACAATTGTGTCGGAAATAGGTTCATTTCTCGAAGCTTCAGTTACAGCGACCTCTCCTGGCGAAGTGCAAGGCTGCAGTGGGTTTAACGTATCTTTGCCTTGAAAAATATTCGACGCACACACACACTAAGACTGAATATCATGTTCTATTTGCAATTAAAGATTGATAATTGTGTGTATTGGGTTATTGAGAAGAGACTAGAGAGTGCTGGAAACATTTTTGGGCGGAGAGTGCCTTTTATCAGTTATTAAAGTATTAAAGTTGAAAAGCAATGATTAAAATACATCCATTCCAGGCTTTGAACCAGCTGCGCGGAGGACATCGCCGCATCCTGGCCGCCGGCTCTACCCACTGGGCTATCTATTCCTTAAAATATTGAACTGTTTTTATATTACTGATAATTGTCTTTTTGTTCACAACTTCTCCACATTTCGAAGTGTTTCCCGAGCCAGAACGACCGATCTTTCTTCCTGGCTTGCTCTATAATGATCCAATTCAAATGCAATACCAACAACAACTCAACAGCAACAACGCAAACTACGACAACAACCCACACATTGCGCATTGTTTAGAGCGGTCATAAAGTGTTGAAGCGCTCAAATTTGAAACTGTTTCAACCTGTCACCTGTCAGAATCGAGACGAGGCAGTGCATTGAATCACCTGATTGGACAGCGAACCAGTGAGTTGATTCATTCAGGAAATGAAGCAGTTGCTGCTTCGGACGTCACATGTCACGTGATTTGAAGCAGTTGCTGCTTCGGACGTCACATGTCACGTGATTTGAAGCAAGCTTCGAAGCACTGCTTCTATGGAATAGGAAGTCCAGGGTTGAAGCTCCGTTCGAAGCTTCAGTGTCAAACTGCCATCACTAGTAACAGCTTCTGGCCTGGATACAGTTTGCACCTCACCGTCACATTCCTGTAATAATAATGGACATACCTCCACCCCTCGAAAATTATCGCTGACTCAGCCATGTTTATGCAGCACTGCACGTGGAGATGTGGACGCACAAGTCGCGCAGATTACGTACATATAAACCTACAAAGTACTGATATAGTAAATTAAAAAATAATTATTTTTGTGTAGTTGTATATTGCAATAATAACGTATGGTTGTCACAAAATCCCACGGCACACCTGGACTTGCCTCACGGCATACCGTTTGGGAACCACTGCCTTATATACAGCATATCATAAATTAACAAAAAAGTGCTTCACATATTTGGTTCCCTCTACTAGTACTGCGCATTATGCTGTTTATTTTTACCTTAAAAAAAACAAACACTTGGACCTTTCACAAACAGGCCTTTTCAGTGGAGTGGTTTCTATATGAACAATAAAGAATACAAATAACTATTATTTTTCGGTGCGCTGTGTTTCTCTTTCTCCTCGACTTCCGTGTTTGTTGATAACTAAGACTCTCGGCCTCTGTAGTGGCGAAGCAAAGATCAAAGATCGTCTCTGCTGTGTGCTGACAGGATGAGAGGATATTATATGAATGAATCGTTTTTTTACCGATGCAAAGACGCTACAATCGATGCATCGCGCAAATTCAACCCAAACTGTAGCCGATGTGCACTCTTTCAACCGGTGCACTCGTATTTTGAACGTTTGAGCCGGTGCACCGATGCGAATCGGTGAATCTTAACATCCCTACAACATACTCATCAGGTGTGATGATGGGTCTAGAGTCTTGTTGAAGGACACTTTGACACTCTCTGGACGAGACAACGACTTAACCAGGGGTTTAGGGGGTTATTTAGACAGCATGTATAGCAACATTATATACAATATGTCATTATTGTTTTTTTCAGATCTATCAGTTATGTCAAGATATACCTTGATCCTGTCTACGACTACCATTGAAGAAAAGTAACCTTCTGATCTCTTCTGATTGCTGTTCAGGGATTGACCTTGACTGTTTGTACTTTGAGAGATGGAGGGAGATGGACGCTGGCGCTGCTTGTTCGCCGCTTTCTCCTTTCTAGCTCTAGCTCCAATTTAAGTTGTTTTGTTTTGTTGGTTTTCGTTGTTGTTAGATGTTACCTTTCAACAACTAACTTATATATTTAGCTGACTGTATCTCTGCCTCTACCAAAATACAAACTGTGTTTTGGATAACGGCCCCTACCTGTTGCTCACCTTCCACTGCTATCGACAGCTCCCGGATAGCAAACGCTAGCTGGCTAACTGGCAGCCTATTTGGTTTCCAACGAGCTAGTCAGCTCCCTGCCGTGAGCTCCCGGTTACTATTGGCCCAAATTCTTCCATTACTGTTCACCATCGCTACTGTGAAATATCTCCCGGACAGCCTTTCAGCTATCCCGGTGCGGTTAGCCCAAGGACAGGTGCCTCCACGGCTAGCCGTCAAACAGCCTGCCGACTAACCTGCTTTGACACAGACTGCTTCTCCCAGCTTCTTCTCCTCCTGCCATGCTATGAATCATCATCTCATTCTGCCAAACAGTTTTCAAGCTCTGTCTATGGCTAACAGCTAGCTCCAGGCGAGAACCTGCGGCATGTTGTCAAAGTATTCCATCCCGCAACTGCTGAGTCTCAACAGCTACACAACCCCAACGTGCATCTCAGCCATTAAACAACTTGGAATACTACGCCAACCTCATTACATCCACAGAGGCTCTCGTAGAAAGTATGTTTACAACCAACCGTGCCCGTCTGTATCATCCATTCCTTCCATCTGGACCACTGTCGCACGTCTGCCAGGTCATCACAGCGCTGACGCTCTCGGTGTAAATAGCACGGGAAATACCGCGAGACTGCTACACACTGAGCTGTGCGGAAAACGTGGAGTGGAGTCCAGTTTACTCCGGACCCTACAGAAACCCACCATTTCATCTACTGTCAAAAATATAACTGTTTAATGCACAATCCCTTACAAACAAATCGGCATTCATACAAGACCACATCATGGACTTTGCAGGTCTCCCTTGAAAAAGAGATCTATGATCTCAATGGGACCAATCTGGTTAAATAAAGGTTTGAAATGGACAAGGGAATAGACTTTATGTGCCTCACGGAAACGTGGCAACCAGCCACGTTTCCACCAGAGGTTTACTGTGCTCTAAATGATGTCTGTCCCCCTGGCTACAGCTACCTGGAAAAAGCTTGCAGCACTGGTCGTGGTGGCGGCTTAGGAATAATACATAGAAATGAACTGGAACTGTCCCCCCTGCCTCTGCATATACTATCCTCATTTGAATGCTTTGGATTTAAATGTAAACCCCCCCCTCCCACTGACAATACTTATCATCTACCGGCCACCCAAACCCAACTCAGCTTTCATTCCAGAGATGCACGATCTTCTCACTAAACTCTGCGCTACCTCTGCCAACATTATAATACTAGGAGACATACATATTCACGTTGACGCCCCCTCCTGTCACTATGCAGCCGAGTTCCTACACCTTCTGGACTGCCTCAAACTAACACAACATATTGATGCCCCCACACACACTAGGGGACACACACTTGTAATCACAAACTATGCCCCCATTAGTAAACTATCAGTTTACGATCTAGGTGTGTCGGATCACAAGGCCATCTCAATGGAGCTGCCACTGCTGCTACCCTACACGATACCCAAGAGTCAAATCCGTTTCAGAAATCTGAAAAACATCAACCCGGACACCATGATGTCGGATCTCCAGCATCTCTCCACAATAACTCCTACTAGGCCTGTCGCGATAAGCAATTAATTGACTTATCGTAGGATAAATAAAAATGAACTCGATAACTTTTCTGACCTCGATAAATTGCCGTTTACATGCGTGTTTGTTTACATAAGGATGTGACCAGCATTTTAGCCAGGCGCGCAGTGGCTGCCGGGCCCGGCGCGCTGTGAGGGGTGGGGCTCACACACAGCCAGGTCAGGACACTCCGTGCAACAGTGTAGCAGCCAAATGAATAATATAGAGCCAAGCAGGAGACAACGTGTGACTTACTCTCGAGGGGAATTTGAAGTTAAATGGAATTGGTTGAGAAACCAAATTCCACATCTCCGGTGTGGGAATATTTTGGATTTAAGCCAAATCAACGAGGCGAACCTACGGACTTGAATGAACCGTTATGTCGCATTTGTTTTAAAAAGATAGCAACAAAAGCTAGCAATACGACCAACCTTAAACTGCACCTGAAACACACAACCACCCCATTCCGTTTTCCCAGCTGGGAGCAAACACGGCAGCTAGAGATGGAGAGGCCCCACCTTCCCGACAGTTTACAATCAAATATGCATTTGCCCGACAATGCAAAGATGTTGGTGTTCCTTGCTCGAAAACTTTGAAATACAGATTTGGATATGGCCTGTTGAGGCATATGGGTCTTTGTATGGACAGTGGACTGTACACTTGACTTGTTTTAAGGATGTTTTTTTTGCTTGTGAGACAATGTGTGCTCATATTTATGTATTTATATAGATAGATAGATAGATAGATAGATAGATGGATGGATAGATAGAGAGAGAGATCTCTGTTTTCCAGCCTGAGTCTATTTAATGTATTGTTTTGGTTGTGTGTGATTTAATTATTTTTTTATAATTTAATTAATTTGTTTTATTTATTATATATAATTTATATAGTTGAATATTATTTCACATTTCATTTGCAATGTTGAATGTTCAATAAAAAGTTCTGTTTGAAAGGATGTACTTGAATTATTATTATATATTATCATTATGTCAGTGGTCTAAACTGGTCTTACAACGGTGCCGACAATATTATCGTTTATCGCAATGATTTCCAGGAAAATGTGTCGTCCAACAAAATTAATTATTGTGACAGGCCTGACTCCTACATCAGTCAATGAATCTGTGGACGTTTACAATAAATCTCTGAACAGTCTCCTGGATCGCCACGCCCCTGTCAAAACCACAACAGTCACTTTCTCACGCTCAGCCCCCTGGTACACCTGTGAGCTGAGGAAAATGAAGACAGCGAGGCGTGTCCTTGAGCGGCGCCTCAAGGCTTCAGGACTCTCTGTTCACAGACAGGCATACCGGGATTACCAAAAGGCCTACGCAAAGTCCCTCAAAGACACGCGGTAAAAATTCTACTCCACTATCATCAACAATAGCGCTGGCAACTCCAAGCAACTTTTTTCCACCATAAATCATCTCCTCAAACGTCAGACTCCCCTACACAAAGACACCACAGATTAGCAGTGTGATAATTTCATCACATTCTTTAGAAAAAAAGTAGAGACCATCCACTCTCTCCTCTCAAACTCCGCTGCTCTGCCAGTCCAGACCATCAACCCCCAGCCCGAACCTACCCAGCCTCTTTGCTGCTTCACTGACATGAAGTTGAGGCCATCATCAAAAAGATGAAACCTTCCACCTATGCCCTTGACCCCTTTCCCTTGGTTAAATCTAACATTGGTGAAATAAATCCGCTGATCACTTCAGTGATAAACCACTCCATCCAGTCTGGTCATGTTCCATTGCCATTAAAAGCTGCTGTCATCAAACCATTGCTCAAAAAACCCACCTTAGACCCTGAAGTCCTTGCTAATTACAGACCCATCTCCAACCTGCCATTTATATCCAAGGTACTGGAGAAAGTAATTGCCATTCAGATCCAGGAACATCTCAAACAGAATAACCTCTTTGAAAAATTCCAGTCTGGTTTCCGCCAGAGCCACAGTACAGAAACTGCCTTAGTCAGGGTGACCAATGACCTGCTGATGACAGCTGACACCGGATCTCCATCTCTCCTCATCCTCCTGGATCTAACTGCAGCATTTGACACCGTCGACCATGTAATTCTACTCCATCGTCTTCGCTCGACAATTGGACT
The DNA here is from genome assembly GCF_902827175.1 of Gymnodraco acuticeps. Lineage (NCBI taxonomy): Eukaryota > Metazoa > Chordata > Actinopteri > Perciformes > Bathydraconidae > Gymnodraco > Gymnodraco acuticeps. The sequence goes on from NW_022991040.1 coordinate 839,731, forward strand.
CTCTGACTCTGCGATAAACTGGTTCACCTCTTATCTCACCGGGCATGTCATCTTGGGAGCGACAAAATCACAAACACACTCTGTGACCTGTGGTGTACCCAAGGATCAGTCCTCGGCCCCACCCTTTTCACCATATACATTTCCCCCCTTGGTCGTGTGATCAGCCGGCATGGAATATCGTGCCATTGCTATGCAGATGACACACAGCTCTACATCAGAGTAAACCCAACCCCCTCTGCTCCTCTGCCATCATCCACAATAATAACATGCCTGGAGGAGATAAAGGTGTGGATGAAGCACAATTTCCTTCAGTTAAACAGCTCCAAGACTGAAGCCATTCTAGTTGGCACTCCACATCAGGTCCATTCATCCTCCATCACCAGCATCACCTTCTCTGGTCAGAACATTCCACTCTCATCAACTGTTACCAATCTGGGTGTTAAAATCGATCCTCACCTGACCTTTGAGGCCCACATCAAACAAACATGCAAGACCACCTTCTACCACCTCAGAAATATTGCTAAATTCCGCCCACACTCAGTCTGCCAGATTCTGAAAAGCTTGTCCACGCCTTTGTCTCCTCCAGGCTGGACTACTGTAACGCACTTCTCATTGGGATTCATAGCAAGAACATCCAGAAGCTGCAATACATCCAGAACAGCGTTGCTAGGATCCTGATGAGAGTACGGAAGTATGAACACATCACACCCATCCTCAAATCCCTGCACTGGCTCCCGGTCTCACTCAGGATTGACTACAAAATCACCCTCTTCACTTATCAGTGCATGCTGCATGCTCCCTCCTACATCAAATAATTGCTCACCCCACAAACCTCCACAAGAAACCTACGATCTGAAAAGGCAAACCTCCTCCTTCCCCCCAGGACAAAACTGAAAACCATGGGAGACCGAGCCTTCTGCTCCGCTGCTCCGAGACTGGAATGCCCTCCCGAACCAGCTGAGGACACCACAGACTGTGGATGCTTTTAAAAAAGGCCTAAAAACGCATCTTTTTAGAATAGCCTTTTACTAGATTTAAAAAAAAAAAACCATGCCGGCATAAATGTCACTGCTTTTATTCTGTTGTTTTTATTGTTTTTATTGTTTTTGTTGTTTTGTTTCACCCTTTTTACTCTGTAGCACTTTGAGTTGTGTTTACTCGAATGAAAAGTGCGCTTGTAAATACAATAGATTATTATTATTATTATTGTGCAGCTCTCCACAATGAAGGAGAATCAACAGTACACATGCTGGAACTCTGAGCCCCATACATCTAGCCAGGTCAACCTGCAGACTGGGATGCTTGCTGTAAAGCTGGCACTGAACAGGCTTCACCACAAGCTGGCTGCTGAGGGCTTTTCTCAGGTCTGTTCTCTCCCTGATATAAGTAGTTTGTCTAAGTGTTTGTACTGGTGCTTTGTCAAAGAAAATCACAATGGATTTTTTTGGTGGTGGGTTTTGAATACAGAGTAATGCCTAGAAAGCTTGAGGAGTTACAAACTTGACAATCTACAAACTGAATTGGAAAAGATAGCTAAAGTGATAAGGAAATTAACACAATTGACCAGGAGGATATTCAATTCAGTTGAGCAGGATAAGGAAATTCAGAGAGGATGATTCAGATAGGTGGAAAATTACAAAAAAGATTCAGAGGATTGGGGAATTGATTGACATTTTTTATTAGACGGGACATTTCAGTCTCATCACCATCAGCTTTGGGCATAGTGTCATGAAATAAAGAGATTGAATAGAACATTTAAAAAAACATAGAAAAGCCTTAAATGTAAAATAATAATAAAAACCCAACATGGTAATGTAGATTTTACCTACTTATAGGTACTGGTACTGGTATCCACTGGTTTGTCGTCATATTTTAAATCTGGTCTATCTGCTGTTATTTTCCTGGTTGTGCAGGTGTATGTGGAGCAGCTTGAGGAGTCCGTAGTTGCAGTAACCAGACACTGTCCCAGCAGCCACCAGTCTGTGGTAGCTGTGCTGCGAAGGGCGATCAAGAATCCAGAAACACACTATTATACAAATGATGTTCCACCCATGTTAATACCAGGTGATATGCTATTTTGGTTTTTCGTAGTGCATGGGTCAGTTCATAAAAAGAAAAAAGGTAGCATAATGCAATACATCGAGATCTGATACAGATAAACAAAATAAATGGAAAAATTACTTATAATAACAACATAATATCAAAAAACTGTTGTTTTAAAAAAAAAAGGTGGTCATTTTTTATAATAATAGAAACAATAATAATCATCATAATAATAAAAGTTAATTATGTTAACAACAACATTGTGTATCCTATTCATGAGGCCTGTACTACGAAGCTTGTTCAACATAACCTGGATATGTTTGAGTTAGCCGGTTGGCCTAATCCAAAACATACGCGCTCTCGCTAAACTGTCCTACGACGCTGGTTATCAAGTGGATCGCTCCAGCCAGCCGTGTCCTATCTAGTTAGGTGCGCGTTCACATGAAAGGGGTGGTATTTGGAGCATTCGACCAATCACAAACATGGAGAAGCGTACTGACAGCGCAGCGTCATACTTCCTGAATGAAAAGTCAACTATAATATTAGACATATGAAGAAGTGAAACTTTAAACATCCATGTCTTAAACACTTTATCCAGGATAAAAGCCACATAGCCACACCTGCAAGGTGAATACAGAAGTGTTTGAATGCGTACATTAACAGGTTTATGATATCACTGCCCCGTCTAAGACACGAGTGGATCTGACTTTAATTACATTTGACTCGAGTGTTTTGTCAACTAAATGTGTTGCTTAAAATAATACTTCTGCATACAGTATGTGACACTGTGAGTGTTGCACGGCCAGATACGGCTCAGCTGACTCAGATAAGAAAATATATGATACATTATGAAGTGATATGCCGCGGACTGTACTTAATGTTACTCTGATCCGGTTACTTATGTTGTGGCAGATATTTAATTAAGCTTTCTTAACGCTAATGTTATAATAGTCAGATTGCTCTGAAGATGGGAGGTGATATTCTATTAATGTTCACGTTCACACAGTCGGTGATTTTTGCTGGCCGTCTTTCCTGCAACTGCAGTTTTTCTGTATTTCCTTTCTTCTGTAATATGACTTGATCGCTTTAAACTCGGCACACTGAGCTCTGATTGGTCAACAGGCAGTGCTTTCACTGAGTTGATCTTAGCCTGCAACCTAACCTGCTCCGGGGCAGGTTAGCCGCTCAGCATAAGTTACCATGGAGATCTAGCCTGCTAAAAAAAGAACCAGCGTCGTAGGACCGGAAACCCCGAGTTTTCCCTGAAGTTAGCCGGCTAAGCAAAAATCCTGCTTCGTAGTACAGGCCTCTGATATGCCAACTGCTTTCCCTTTCAGATATTCCAGCTAACTGCTACTTTTTTCCTGTCTCTAGGTCGGATTAAAGAGGTGGTAGTGGAGGCTCGGACCATTGTGAACTGCACCAACTCCAACAAAAAAGATGACAACATGAGTGCTCTGCCAAACTGCACTATAGACATCAAAGAACACATCCAGGTATATAAACAGTATATATAATAATAATAATAAATGTTTTGCCACATGCAAAACTGCCCCATGGTTCATAATTCATGTTTTCAATTGTTTCAAAAATGTTTCCCAGCTGAATGATAGTAAATTGGTGAAAAAGGCTGACATGGTCTCAAAACACAACAGTGTTCTTCAGGAGGTAGCCTTTGAGAAGTTTACACCAGGCAGCATCATCATCTTCAGGTGTGTCAGCATGTGGATGGAGTGAAAGAATAGTCCTGTGCATACTTAGTCTAAATCATTGGATTAGTATGTCTGGGTGGGTTTGGTTCTAAATGTGATTTGTGTTCTTCTACAGGGTGACTCTGGAGCCTAGGTCCCATGAGAAGTTGGGGGCCCTGAGAAGCCACCTGATCCAATTTAGTCCTCAGTACCAGACCGGCTCTCTGGCTGAAAACAGCACACCATCTATTCTAACCAAGCCATTAATGATGTTTGTATGACTCAACACCTAAATTAACAATAACAACACCTACATTAACAATAATAAGTAGGGTTAGGGTATATTAGGTACAGCACACCATCTATTCTAACCAAGCCATTAATGATGTTTGTATGCCTCAACACCAGTACAAAAGTGGTGGGGCACAAACAACTTAGATGTCTATATATAAGCTTCTGCAGTGACGTGCAGTGAGGTTCATGGCTGGTGAGGCACTCTTCAGGTTTCACTGTAGACACTAATTAGAAGAACACAGACTAAAACAGCAATGTACAGACAAATCAGATGATTAAACATGATCTTAAAATATATTTTTTATATATTTTCTATTGCATTTTTTTGTAATCATTATTTGTAATACTTTCTGCTGACACTAGAACTGACTGCTCAACACCTAAATTAACAATAATAAGTAGGGTTAGGGTCTAATATTTGAATTTCATTGAACTACTTGAACAGTTATTTTGTAATTTGTTTATTGTGTAATGGAGGTTGAATAATTTCGATTGCTACTGTACGTTTAATAATAATAATAATAATAATACATTTTATTTTAAGGCGCCTTTCATGACACCCAAGGACAAGCAGTACAAGCGCTAGCCAATCAAACCGCGTGTTTGCTGGGAGAGACACACCGCAGGTCATTTCCTCATATTCCAAAAAATGGAGGAGAAATGTATCATAGCGGTAGGGAATCACCCGGTCTTGTACGATCAGTCCCTGTTCACCTACCGGGATACAAACCGGAGGAGCCAGGCATGGAGGGAGGTGGCAGAGATAGTGGGTGAAACTGGTAGGTTTTCGCCTGTTTGGGGAGTTTATATCCAGTTTACTTCGTAAACTGTATGTCGGGGGCGGGAGATTCATCTGATTGGTTGTTGGTCGCGTTGTTCGCGAGAACTCCCCAAGCTTCAGACACGCCCACCGCCAAGCTTGAACGCACGCCGCTGTGTGGACGGGCCGTTATGCCTATCAATGCATAGTTGTATATCTTATACCCATGTTCTTCTGCTTACTGTCATCATCATTGCTGATATGCTCTTCCTCCTTAGTATCATGTCCAAGCTGACCCTGGCTGACATGAATGTGCTCCTATACCACTGTGATGCCGAGGAAAGAGAGGATGGGAGAGGATGCTACAACATTCCTTCATGGTTACCTCTTAACTATGGGGGTTTGCAAGGTACTAAAGGTGTAATGTGTAATACCTATACACCTGCTATGAATAAATAGTGGCTGTCACTTCACCTCTTCAATACATACTCTATTTATAGCCATCAGTTATTTAATGTGACAATAGACAGCATTTCTGGATTAACTTAATCACTATGTAGTAGACGTTTATTGCATGTCAGAGCTCTCTGGATGTGATATCCCTTTCACCAGTAAAGACAAATACACTGAATCACTGACTATCAGAGAGCATTTGGCCAAAAAATACAATACAATAGCTTACATTTTATGTATTCCCATTATTGTGGAACAACTGGAGTAATGTTGACTGTGGAAACGTTATCAGGTAAAATAACCCGTTAACTGCGGCAAAGAAAGCTAAGAGGGAGAGTGATTTGGAGCTTTCCTTCTACTAAACTAGATTAGTAAATAACAAAACCTGTATTTTTAATAGGTTATTACTACCGGGTGTTTTATTGCATCTTTATAATAGAGATTGTGGTTTTTCTAATTTATATTGAGGATTTTGAAGGTTGTTTCTTACCTACTACTGTTAAATGTGATGGTTATTCTCGCATCCAGGAAAGAGAAGCTTAAAAAGGAGACTAAATGGAGTCTCTGAGATGTTTTCAAATTGGTACTTTAATTAATAAAAAAGGCGCGGTAAAGTCACAAACAGGATATTGTCCCGCTCCGAATGTTGTGACATGCTACCCACATCTGTAAACGATAACTTACTCAAATAAACTGTACCTTCATTTAATATCCAACAATAATAATATCTCGACGTCTATAGTTGTAGTGTTGAAATCAGTAGGTTTCGGTGTGCAACATCATATCATATCGCTGCTAAATTCACCTCTACAGGAAATGGTATATTAGCCTCATGCTAAATGCTAACCGGAGGTGAAGGATTTTCAGAATAAAAGTCTAACTGGTTGTGCACAAGAACTTCTGGTTTTTCAGTATAAAACAGCATTTAAACTAAAGGTACATTTAAGGTACATTATGCCATCAAAACATTGATTTTAATTTCTAACAGTCTTACACACCTAAAAAGTGTGTATAATACTGAAATCAATGAGTTCTTCATCTGAACTCTGCATAGTACATAACTCATATCAAAAACATACAATCAAAATGGAATGGTTCGAATATCCTCAACTTTACAAAAATACAAAAATACTTTGACTGTGTTCAAACATCAAAGTTTTCCCTTGTGCATAACTTCTAGTGTTAACATTCAATATGGTTCTTCAAAATAGCAGCAATGGCTTGGTATCAGAACATTTCTTCCTCCCTCCTTTCACAGAAACCGTTCTCATAATACACTCAGTGTTAAGGCACTTGTTTTTACAAAGTGAAAAGAAACTACCCATTTTAGAATAGTAATGATTCGAAAATACATGAAATCTACCATATTGAACAGTGAAAAATAATAAAAATGAAATAAACTATCTTGGAATAGTATAGAGTAAATTGAAATAAAAATACACTATCTTGTAATAGTATAAGTAAATTGAAATGAATTCACTCCATTTTAGCATTTTATTTTGCTCACTTCTTCACATGATTTCATCATTTAAAGAATCACATCGGCTGGACATTCATTGAACAACCTCATCTCTGAACATCCATATCGTTTAACATCATTCAAACTAACTCATCAACATCTGTATTGGGGTGGGCCGTCTTGTTCTACTAGCATTTGTAACTGTCTCCTCATGAGAAATTTACCCTCCCTCCTTTCATATCATTTAAGGTATGAAAGTAATATGTTCTCTAGAAGAGGCCGTCGTGATCAATCGGTATTTTAGGACATGGAATGAGTGCAACATTTAGGCCTTCCCTGGGCGCCCCTATGCTATCCTTGTACCCTGGAGCCTAAACTCCCCCTGGGACTGGTCTCTTAGCCCTACTGGCTTTGGGGTGGTCTGTTCTAATGCAGTGATAAAGTCCCTGAAATGGTGTGAAAACCGGTGGAATATCAATAACTCATACTAATTTATTTTCATTTCTGGTCTACTTAAATAACTATGCTAACCCCCTTTAACAGTGTGTGGAACCTTGGGTGCTCTAACAAGGACTTTAAAAACATAAGTCATTTATGGTTTGTAGTTCAATTCAGGAATTTTCACTAATGGCAGATATGTTTCTCCTTTTAAATAACATCTCAAAATGTCAGGTCATCACTGATTAAATGGATGAGCATTAGGAGGTGGTGGCACTTGTCTTTTAAAACTCATACTCTGGTGCCGTGCGCTCCCTCTGAAGCTGTAAGTAAGATTTAAAACATCTGCAGGGTGGGTTGAGCAACCCCTTCTCCCTGAACGATATTTGTTGCTGAAAATATGCACCTTTAAAATGAGTGATCCAAGGCCCCGCATGTATTACTCCCAATTATACTAGTTTTTTCAAAATTAAAATCTTCAATCGCTCTTTGCCTAGTGTCTTTTTAAAACTCTACATCTTGGACGACAAACAAATGTTATTTCCACCTTAACAGTTCTCCTATGGTAACAACCATGCTACAATGGTGAAACCAATACTCTAGATTGGAATACTTTCTTTGGCTTGGTTCCAGCTCTACCTTTAACATTTTCCATTCAAATAAAGATTTGCCTGCTATCTATATTATAACAAATTAAATCTTCCCCAAATTCTCACATGAATAAGAATCTCTATAAGAATAATTTGTTTATATTATGAAAAGATTGAATAATATGTTCTACCCTCAGTGTGTCTTTAGGATTATTTTCTAATAAGTGTGTTTATGTGTAAACTCACTCACTCCTGTGTTCCTTCTCTCCCCCTCTGGTCGTCAAGCCACGACCCCCTCACGTTCTGCTGGCCCATGCCAACTCCTCTGGTTCTGTCTCCTCCTCCGTCCTGTCTTCTCCTCAGTCCATCCGCACTTGGATCTTCCCGCTGTAATTCTTTCAGTGGCCCAACTGCTTTGCATTTCATCTCCTCCTTTTCAGTCTCTACGCTGTTGCATGGAGTGGTGTATTCTGGTCTCATGTCCCACACTCTGTTCTTGTGCCAAATCTCGCGGCTCAGTTTGGAACTTCATGTCCTGTTTGAGGGACCGTTGAGAGTTTGGCTCTTTGTCAGCATGCTGGTTTGGTTCTGGATGCCTCAGGTGGAGATGGTTCTGGATGCCTCAGGTCGTTGTTGGTTCAGCTCGGGTTGTCTGTCTTTAAACCGGAGGAGGAGGAGTCTCCTGTGGTGAGGTCATTTGTCTGAAGATTGGGTCGTAGCATTCTGACAGGCAGAGAGAGAGAGAGAGAGAGAGAGATCTCGGGCCGCATTACCTATAGTTAATTCTAACACACTGAGGTAAAAGATATCCAATCCTTTCCACTCTATTTTCCTAATCTTACTATCTGTCTTAGATGTTAAATGTCATCTAAACCCAATTAATGTCTACTAAATGGTTGTGCCATATCCCTAAACAGTGTTTCCACCCACTGTAACATGGCTACTCCAAATAACTCTTTCAGGAAACCATTTTCTTCTATAAATTAAAAAATACCTACATGTTTCAAGCACCACATATTTCACACACTATAAAAGAACGTCCCCATATTTTCTCCATTACTTTAAATCTTACTGTTATTTAGAACAAAAGTAACTTTTGTGACTGAACATATCTGCAATGTCGCCACAATCTGCTGGGGAATTTTGTTCATAGAGTGTGTACGTACAAAGCTGTACTTGTGGGTTAGTAGCCTGTTTAATCATTTTCAATAATTGTGCTCAGGTCACCGGTTGGTTGTCCATAAACTTAACAGGGGTGTTTCTGGCACAGACTAAAACATGGATCCAGTGTATTTTTAGATTCCCCTAATCTGTAAATTCCCATCACCAACATATAATAATAATAATAATTTCAATTTATATAGCGCCTTTCACGAAACATATCCCAATCACTTAAACCCATCTCATCATTTGATACAAGAACTGCATATATGGGGGGTGAATCATCTTGATTGTAATCTCCTCACCTTTGGGACCGAGTATTTCTAACTCCTCCTCTTGTTGCTCAGCTGATCTTTTGGCTCTGGGGATAAGTGAAACTCTCTGAAACACAGCTGGAGTTTTGTTAGTGATGTGGGCATTCTCTATGAGTGGACTAATGGATCCAGGTCTTACTTGATATTGTACTCCCCATCCAACCAGAAAGGTGCCAAGTGTAATGAGCACAATCAACAATGCTATTCTGACTCTTATCCTTAGGGGACCCCACAATAGCTTTGGCTTTGTTCTTGACATCATCTCTATTTTCTCCCTTGGTGTCAGTTACAGAATTTAAATAATGAGTACTATAATAACGTATACAAAAATTGGACTCTTTTTCAGATGTAAAACAAAAATAGGTTTTCACTTTAGTGTACTATCTATTAAAATCTATAGACAATTCGTCTTTTGAGCTGTTTCTATCTTTATCTTATTTCTATTTATTGTTTTGTTCCAGCTCTGCCAAATCAGTCCTAACTCCCAATAATGTTCTGGAAGTTGCCAGTGAAGGGTGACAATGTGTGAGGTGGTGTCAATTTGCTCCTTTTTCTTTACCTTTAAACCGGAGCGCGTGTGAAGTTCGTTACAACTTCTCACTGTTCTGTCCACCGGGGATCAGCTCACTGTCTTTTGTGAACTTTCACCCTCACCCAATCACCTGGCCGAACAGGAGTCTCTTCTGGTGTCTCGTCTTGTATCTCTGTAGCTTTCTTAGCCTGTGTAGACAAAACTTGGATAATATTACTCAGAGCTCTGACATATTCATTACTTGTATTCGTCTAATATCCAAAACTGGACCACTCCCTCCTTGGAGGAGGCCCAAGCTTTAGCATACCTTTTGTCGGTATGAGACCTATTGTTAACTACATGTTATTATTTATTAACTACAACGTCACTGAAATCAACATATCTGTATAATCATGACACTCCCTCCTTTGAGCAGAACATGCTCAATTAATATTGCAATGATTACCCTATTCGGAACAGGACATGTAAAACCCATAACGTTGCATTAAATAAATATAACTTCTCCGTGTACCCATAAGGCGTACAAAATATCGTATGATGTATGGCTTTCTGATGGTATAAAAACATATTCACTCAAATCTGCCATTAGCACAAAAAATGGTTTACATGTTGCAATAATGGCTTTTGTCCTGGTATTATGCATCATTGTTGTTTCGAAAAACAATACCCCTGGTGTCGCTAATGCGTCTCAATAATTCTAGGATTAGAGGATTGTTTGATACTGCTGTACAAAGATATAATAAAATAATATATATCTAAACTAGAGGGAAACATACGAACCATTCTCACAGAGGGTGACATGCATGAAGGGCTGGTGGCACTCACTCAAAATGAGATAGTGCCTTACGCACTACATTATAAATCAGTAAAATTACTCAAGAATAAATAAATAAAAACTGATTCTTGAAACTGTTGTTAAAACCCTACAACTTCTTCATCCAAGCTCTCAATCAGTGTTAGGTTATTTAATCTGCAGCTCATTGCCTTAAAACAGATACTTCAGACCGATTATAAAATGGTGTTTATGAGAAAAATGTAATCTGACTCCATAAATCACATAATTGTTCGACTAAAAAACTACACTTCCACTAAATGAAGTTCCCCTTTAAACACAGCCCCGGTCTTCTGACGGGGTCTATCTATGTACTGGCTGGAAAATGTTGTGCCAGTCTCTGTCGCTCTGTCACTGTTCTCCCGCTAACAGTCACTCTCTAGTTCTGCTGGGTTCTTGTTGACTTCTTCACTGGTTTGAGACAAGCGACCCTATCGGACACCTCCCTTTGTAGCCAGACTTCACCACAGCAGAATCGAGTTTCTGTTTTTAGGTCTCAACAGCTCCACGTCAGGTGTATCGCCGCCCCTTGAACTGCTGTCGGTGTAAACAGGAGGATTTGGTATGGATCCTCCGTCTTGGGCGAGTACTAGGTTTCCGTCTTCATATTTTTGGGTGGAAACCCGTCGTCTTGACCTCACTAGCTGTGTGAACACAATAGTTTTCTGTGTGGGGGAACAACATCACTCGTAATCTCTTTCCTTCTCATAATTACAAAAATAGTCTGCTAAATGTTCTATTCTGTGGATGCTTTATGTGTAAATGCAAATGCTACTCTCGATTTTGTTTTTACATTAAACATTAAACCTCTCCCTTCTGTGGTGACAGATATGGCTCAATGTAGCTGGATTTCAAAATACCCTTGTGCTGAAGATGCATCACCTGGTGGTCTGGCCCTCTGAGCTTCCTCGTTGTTGTGGTTGATACCAGGGTGTCAGTGGCATTTGGGTCATGTTTAGCAATGCTGTTCGTCTTTGACATCCCTGAGACCCCCTGCCTCCGTTGTCATCATGGAAACCTCCTGGTTGTTGGTTCTGCTTCTGATTTTCTGGCACTATCTGAGATTTAACAGTTTGAGGTGTCTGCCCTGTATTCTCTGGTTCTTCCTGAGCTTGAATTGTTGGAGGTGTCTGCCCTGCCTTCTCTGGAAGTTTCCCCTCCCTTCTCCTTGTCTTGTTCCTACAAGCTACGGTGTCTTGTTTTTTCTGCTATGTCTTCCCTCACTGGCAGGTCTGCTACTCGGACCACATTTATGCTGTGTGCCAATAGGCTGGCATATTCCAGATGGAGTATCAGACTTGTAACCCTTATAAATCTTTCTTCATCTTCACTCTATATAGTTCTTTTAATTGGAAAGGTTAGGTTGGAAGGCATCTGATCAGATTATTACCCTTTCCTTGATATCTGCAGTTGAGCCTGGCTCTGCGTCTAGTCCCAGTTTAGTTTGTTTTGGTGACATGCTCTCTTCCTATTCGAATGAATATTATTAAGTTATCAAAGATTAAGCACCAATCTTCTGACTAGCACCGTCGTTCCTGATCAGTAATATCCTATGTCATCCGAACCTAACTTTAAATCTGGGCTTTTTAAGTTTTTTTTTCATTTTATAGATTTTTTATTTTATTTTATATGATTTAAAAAAAAAAAATAAAGTTAATTAAAAGATACAAATTATGCAAATTTTAAAATCTGAAATGATAAAAAAAAAAATTGTACAGTGTATGGTTTTGACATTAAAATATGAAAATTAGAAATCTGGTGAAAATCTAAATCTACTGTGTACCAGTGCATTAAATTATGTAAATGTCATAATTTATGTTAGCTTTAATCAATTGGTGTTTAAATATTCTACAGCCTAGTTTGAAAGTTTCTCATCTTTTAATTAGAAACCACTTTGTAATTCTGTCCTGGCGATTTGCGCATGTGTTCATTCATAATACTCAAAATCAAGCTTCAAAATGTTATAGTATCTTTGTAATAATTCTGTATTACCAGCAGAGTGCACTGTTGTAATTTCCAGCTCAATCCACTAGGGATAGCTGTTGCAAAACTGACCTCTTTTTAACAAGAAGAAGCTTATTTCCTTAAAAATGAGAAGAAAATTAGAATATGGTTAAACAACACAGCACATAACCGCCAAAACACATTTGCAAACAAGAATATCTCAAATAAACCGCCAATACGCACTTGCAAACAAGAATATCTCAAATACAGACTTCCCACGGTAAGATAACCTGTCTATTTTATAGTTTCAACTCTGCCAAGAAATATGATTTGTCCTTCTCAAGATGGAGTGCCTAGGCTCATGTGAGTAGGACTGAGTACTTTCAAATTAGCATTTCACGAAATGGCGACTGCCATTGCTCATTGTAAACACGAGGACAAGACAAGATGGCAACTGATTTTCCAACCTTTGACCTGAAGAACAAAGGGATTTGAAAACACCTCGTGGCTCTCAGAGCGGAGTTGAAATAATGAGGGTGATCTTTTAATTCTCAACACAAAACAACACTGCAGTTTAAAATAACATTTCTATGTAATTTACAATTATAAATTGGCCTTATACCCTTACGTCACAGCCTTCAACATGTGTACGTAATGTTTTGACTTTAAGAGCCAGTATGGTTATCTCCTCTGTTTAAACACGCTATCATGGGACAAAGTAAGGCGCCAAGCAAACACTATTAGCAGAATATCGTCTGTCTAACGCACGAATGTCGCATCCCTTGTCGTAAACCATGCGCAATGTCTGTTAGAAAACAGAAAAAACAACCACTGAAAGCTTCAAACTTTTCAGGCCTTTTCCTCAACAAGGACTTTTTTAATAAGAAAGCCCCTTGCTGTAATTAAAACACTCACTCAACTGTGTTCTTGTCTCAACCAGTCCCTCACTGATTAATGGCCTAGAACCATTCACGTTTAAATTAGGACGTAACAAGAAACACTTTAAATGATTGCCATCATCACACAAAGAACTTTTAAAAGTAAAAACAGCCTCACACTGTCCTTAACACAAACACTCACTCCACTTTGTTCTTGTCTCAACCAGTCTCTCACTGATTAATGGCCTAAAACCATTCACGTTTAAATTGAGACGTAACAAGAAACAATTGAAATGATTAGCCTCGCCGACATGTAATAACAGACAAACAAATGGCATGCAGGGTTAAATATAAGAAAAATAAGTAATTTGAACTCACCCTACTTGTGACAATGCAACGCCACGTGTTATATGATTATTATTGTTATAAATTTGGTTGTTTTAACATTAATTTCCCAGCTAATTTCAGGAACCGGAAGCAGCCGTCCAACACACAGTCCTAAGATTGTCCTGCATAAACTATTGAAGAATTTTGACATAACAGGCTTCTTCTTTACCGTAGTTTGAGCTCTCTGTGTGTCGAACGGGTTTGCCAGCGGCTCCGGAGAACAGCCGCGTGTAGTCTCTCCCGGTGCAACGAAAATCACGTCGGGGTCATTCCAATTGTTAACTGTGATGGTTATTCTCGCGTCCAGGAAAGAGAAGCTTAAAAAGGAGACTAAATGGAGTCTCTGAGATGTTTTCAAATTGGTACTTTAATTAATAAAAAATGCGCGGTAAAGTCACAAACAGGATATTGTCCGACAGAAAAGCAGCTGCCTCTGGCCCTCGCTAGCAGAGAAAAGAGCCCGAACCGCCCAGGTGCTGCTGTTATATAGCTTCTGCAGGCTCCTCCCTGGGGGCCGGCTCTCCGACTATTTAATGTCCGTTGTTTCACATATCACAGTATACAGACATTGTACATTCAATATATATCTAAACACTCCTTTTCTCCTCCTTAACTCTTTCATGACTTTCCATTCAACACATTCCAAACGCTGTAATCAACACTCCAAAAAATACAGGAAATCCTTCACAGCAATTCGATTTCCGGTCGCTCCGAATGTTGTGACATGCTACCCACATCTGTAAACGATAACTTACTCAAATAAACTGTACCTTCATTTAATATCCAACAATAATAATATCTCGACGTCTATAGTTGTAGTGTTGAAATCAGTAGGTTTCGGTGTGCAACATCATATCATATCGCTGCTAAATTCACCTCTATAGGAAATGGTATATTAGCCTCATGCTAAATGCTAACCGGAGGTGAAGGATTTTCAGAATAAAAGTCTAACTGGTTGTGCACAAGAACTTCTGGTTTTTCAGTATAAAACAGCATTTAAACTAAAGGTACATTTAAGGTACATTATGCCATCAAAACATTGATTTTAATTTCTAACACTACCTAGTACAGTAAAATGTACCATGCTGTTAGTGGTAGCCATCTAACTTACTATATACAGTGTAAGCAAGTACATTTATCCTTGTTGTTTAATAAATAACCTACAATAATACCGCTTGGAAATGCTTGGATTTACAATTTATCTGTAGCCTCTTTTAAAAAAAGTCAAGAATTAGAATTATGGATCTATTATTGACAAGCCCTTGAGCCTGCTAAAGTCAGCCCAGTTCTGCTTCTCCTTTGTGCTCTCTATAGCCTCTCTATATAGACATTTTTATTCATTGGGATAAACCCCTTGAGATGCACCATCTTGTTTTCAAGGGGGTCCCGATCTCTAGAAACAATGAGAATTAAAAGATGGGGCCTGATGGGGCATGTCAGATGTTATTCATTATCATTTCAGTAGATATTAGATGGACGGCTTTGACACAATGTCTAATCTTTACACTCTTCACATTCTGTTGATAATTGAAATGTTTTAAAGTTCAGTTTTTGATGATATCATACACATTGTACCTTTAAGACACACATAATAAAAACAACAGAAGTTTAGGGTATGCGCTATTATTAATATCATCAGCATCCTTTAAACCAGAATATATGCAAGATAAATATTCATAAGATGTTTGTGGTTTTTAGGGCTGATGTCAGTGTTGGCAGAGATTCGTCCTAAGAATGATCTTGGTCATCCGCTCTGTGATAACCTGAGGCAGGGAGACTGGATGATGGACTATGTCTCCAATAGACTTCTGGCCAAGGAGGGAGCTTTGGGAGAGGTGAGTTACAGCCAGGTTTGCTTTTAGGGCTCTACTTCACATGGTAAACATGCCATATCTAATGAGGGAAACTCCTGTAGTTTTACAACATTATGACATTGAGATTCGGCTCTTCACAGATCCAACAGGAATATTTACTATTTAAATATGAAATATGAATCTAAAATCCTGACCAAAAATAAAGTCAACTATAATATAGTCTTTCCAGTTTTTCTGAAAAATCAAAAGGGTTAAGGTTTGCGCTAAACAACAAAATGTTACTTTCAAACAAAACCAATATTTAAATCAATCAATCCTATTTTATTTATATAGCCCAATATCACATATTAGACATTTATCTCTGGGAGCTTCACTCTGTGTTTAGCACATTAGGAATGGAAAAATGGGAGAAATCTTGGGGACATCAACAAAGAAAATCCTTCTCCATGGAAAGACAGCTGTGAAATAGATGTTGTGTGAACAGATTAAAAACCATATTGCAAAATGACAATCCAAAGGACAAAAGGATAATGTGACATATTTTAAAATAAAGGATGCTGGAGGCTGTCAAAAATCTTCCAGGTGCCGCCAAAAAATTATAACACGGGAAAGACTTATGTTCAAGATGTTACCTTAAATAGAAAAGAAGACACAAAAACTCTGGGAATGGTACCCCATTTATAGGATATGAGTTCATACAGTTTGAGATGACATACTGATAAGAAACAAGAGAGGTGAAAAATGAAAGTCTCCCTGACAGCCAAAGCATCTAGAAGCTAGGGGCTTGTTAAAAGCAAGTCTTGGAGAACACAAACACAAACTGAGAACTGATTATACAGAAGCGGAGCTATTTAGCTGAAGGCTCTGGCTTTTAATGTACTTTTGGAGACTCCAGGGACCACTAATAACCCTATATTCATGAAATGCAATGTCCTAGTGGAGCAATAGGGTACTACGAAACCTATTCAGATAGGATGATGCCTGATACTTAAATGCTTTGTTAGCAAGGAAGGAATTACATTTTTTATTATATTATGGGATTATATTATTCCTCTAGGAGCCAATGCTCCTAGAGATGATCTTTCATCCAGTTGAAGAGTCTTAAGGTGATTTTGAAGGATTGCAAGCAAGTAAAGAATTGCAATAATAAATCCTTAAAGTTACAAATGTATGGCCTATTTTGTATATATGAGGTAGATAAAAGAAGGTATTCTTTGAAATGTGTTTTATGTATACTGTTAAAGGAAATATCCAGATTAAATATAACGCTAAAATTATTTACGTTGATACTGGAAGCCTAGTTAATACAATCCGTATATCCCTGACTGACTTTCAATTGCATGAAGTTCACAAGTACAAACCGAGATTGTTCCGAAAAACAGGACTTAAACCAGCTTAGTGTGGTATATTTTATGGCTATTAAATTGTATATCTCTGTGATAGCCCTGGTCAATAGTATCAAATGCAGCAAAGGGGTCTAACAAGACAAGCATCGAGAGTCCTTTGTCTAATGTAATCAGAAGGTCATTTATCACTTTCACCTGTGCTGTCTGTGATATGATGCATTGAAAAGCCACATTGAAGATCCTCAAATAATTGTTTGTTATTATCAGAAAATCATGCAGTTTAAGCATTCAAATGTACAGTGTATATATTATGGCATCACAGTTTAGATGTTTATCCAGGTGCCACTAAACTATTTAGATTTATTTTATTTCTATAGTAATTTCAGTGCGAACAAAAAGCACCTAGAATATATAAAAAAAAACGTCTCTGCATTAGTTTGGGTGTGTCCTAAGAACTGCTGACTTGTTATTGCCCTTGACATGCAGGTGGGCCACTGGTTCCAGGCCATGTTTGGCTACTTGAAGCACATCCCCCGCTACCTTGTGCCTTGTTACTTCAACTCCATTATTCAGGGCGCCTACAACACCGCTTTAGAGGCTGTTTTCAAATGCATGTCAAGGTATTTTGTTCCTCTTTTTTTTTACTGTTTGATTTCTCTTTATTTTCTCATTTTAATAAAGGCTTAATAATATGGGTTATTTAGAAAATGATATACTAATATTACTTTATGGTTTTTTTGTTTCTTATAGTACTCAATTTGTATATAGCATATAAACATGAGCATGTAGGAGTCGTAGTAGCCTTACCACAATCTTTTTGCATGCCTAGTAGTTGGATTTCGTTAAACATTCATTCTCTTAGTCACTTCACATCCATTCATTAATTTGACTTAGCATTGAAATAACGATATGACAAAGTGTTCACTTGGTGACAAATGTCTTTCCATGTATTTTGTGTTCCTTTGACTACATTAGCTTTGTGCAGAATGGTTCAAGCCTGGTTAAACAACTGGCGCTGGGTTCGGTGCAGATGTGTGGTGTGGATCACAGTTGGGCTATGCCCACAATCTCTCCTCATCTTAAGGATGTCCAATCTTCCTTTAATGAAGTGACTAAGGAGGAACAGTGCTTTGTGTCACTTGCAGCAGGTATGCACTTTCTAATTTCATACAATAAGATAACACTACAAAGATGAGATGTGATAGGTGTCACCCAATATACATAGTAAAATAAATACATAGTATACTATATACACATGCGGAAAAAATTACACATATTTAGATTCAATAAAAAAAAATTAGCACTTAGTGTTGCATTTATGTTACTATGTCAAACTAAAGACCATCTTGGGATGGAATCATACCAGCTTCAACAACAAATAGGGCCAGAGGCATAAAGTGAGAGGAGCCACGTCCTGCTGAAAACCAATTTTCAAACTTTGCCTTTATCTTGAACTACACACTTTAAAAACATTTTGTACCTGCAATTTCAACTTCATTCTAATCTAATCTACACACATGTGAAGTTTTGTAACCGCATCTTGCCAGGCTGCTACATTAATGCAGCACATAAGACAAATATAAAATAACATCAGCCTTAGCTTATGATAGCTCTCATAGAATATTCATCATTCTGTATGAATAATTAGGTAAAGTACAACTGTTGCCCTTATACATGGTTGTTTGTCCTTAATACAGGTCTTCCTCACTTTTGTGCTGGGGTATTCCGTTGTTGGGGCCGTGACACCTTTATTTCCCTGCGAGGCCTGCTGTTGCTGACTGGCAGATACCTGGAAGCTCGGTCAGTCCGCAATACTAGACAAACATTGTCTTCAAGACATAAGGCTTTGAGCACAGTCTGTTTGAATTTAACATACTGTGGTCTTTATTTTCATATCATATTAAAATCATTTGATAAATGTCAAATAGATCAATTACCTATTCAAGGGGCATTTTATAGGGATGATTTAATTATGACAAGGTATTTATTTCCACGGGCACCTGAAATCTAACATGTTTTGTCTATAATAGCACGGCAATCTAAAAAAACAAAGTGATGATTTCCATTTAGATTTCCACAGTTTCTCCATCACTTTTTGTTATGGTCAATAGACCTCATTAAGTTTACACAAAATGAAACCACATTTTTGAGTTAAATAAGGTACCATTTTAAAAATAATCTTTACATCCACGGACTGGTATATGTCAAACTTTAATCAGGATTCTAGTCTCACTGTTTATGAAACACCTAGTATGAATTATCTCCCAAATCTGTGTTAAGTCTTCTTAGCCAACGTCATATACCTCAATTCCACAAGTTCTAAAGTGCATAAAGTTGAATATTGTCTTTGATAAAAAAAAAATGTTTTTAAAAAGAATAAATTATGAACTAGAGAATGCAATTCCTGAAGAAATTGCGGTGTGAATGATGTATGCTGAAAAGCTCACACTGAACTTGCAATGCTGTTTTTAAAAGTGACTTTTGACAATAATGTTGTGAAATTGTTTAAGTATAGTTGACATCCACTGATGTGTTATGCCGCAATAATTAGCTGATAAATTGTGAGGTATAAATACATTGACATGTTTACTGCAAGATGCTACTTTTGAATAGAACACCAAACATTTATTGAAAGTAGTGAGCATTAATTACAACAAAAAAACCTAACTGTTTGAGGTTACAAAAATTAACTGGAGAAATACCTCTGTTTAATCTAGCCTAGCAGGTGGGATTAACTGAAAATATTCACAATCTCAGAATGAAGTAGTATAGATTGCAAGCATGAAAAATAATTTGTTCCTTGTTATGAGACGTTTCACAGTATGGTGAATTTTAACAGTAATGGCACCTTTTGTGCTCTTTCCAGAACTCAATTATCTGAACCCTGATCTATCAAACCACTATCCCAATTTTCACAGGAACATCATCCTAGCATTTGCAGGTACACTGCATCACGGCCTGATCCCCAACCTGCTTGGCAGTGGCACTAATGTGCGCTACAACTGTAGGGATTCTGTTTGGTGGTGGCTGCAGTGTATCCAGGAGTACTGCACACTAGTACCAGACGGTGTCTCCATCCTCAAGTGTCCTGTCAAAAGGATGTACCCCAACATATCTGAGCAAAAGCCATATGGAGCTGGGGTAGGACTGTGTGCTGTGTTCTTATTGGTTCTTGATATGATGAGCCAGAGTCACTGCTGTTTGAAATCATACTAGATAGGAGCAAAAATATATAAGCAATGAACAATTACGCCTCTTTTTCCCTGATTTTAGTCAGTCAACAATGACTTGACTTTGGTTCTGGTCACACCACTATATTTAACCAACACAGTCAGTTCTCTTGCATAGCCAAACTTTTCCCCACAGAACTCTGTCGGCACATAAGAAGGGTTTGGTTGCACCAAATATTATTCTTTTCAAAGGGTTAGCTTGCAAAATCACATCAGTCTTTGGCAAAGCATTACACCGTAAAGTAGAAATACCCAAGTAAAGTTCCAAAACGGTTCTTAAAGACTGTTGCCTACCATGGGGTAGCCTATTCTTTAGCATTTTCATGTTTGCCATTTTTTTTGCCATTTTGCTCATTAATACAAATTCTATATAAATGTATCCATTGTAAAAATGAAAGGAACTGCACAGTTCTGTAAGTGTTCTGAATTTTCTGAATTAACTGATGTTTTTATTTGAATCAAAACATTTGGAGAATTGAATTCCTTTTTTTCTTCAGGAACAACCATTGTATGATGTTATCCAGGAGGTCATGCAGAGACATATGCATGGTATTCAGTTCAGAGAGACCAACGCTGGGCCACAGTTGGACAGCAATATGACTGATGAAGGTATTTTCATGCACTCATAACCAATACTGCTTAATGATTTTTATTTGATATCTTTTAGCTTTACACAGCTCAGGTCGGGTCACACTGTGTACTATTGTATAGATTAAGAGGATACATTATTTCACTCTGGTGTTATTTAAGTTACACACATAGTTTTTTGATAAACACATGAACACATGTACAAACATTGGAGAGGTGGCATTGGGAAGGGGCTGCCAGTTGTCTGGCGCTAAGTAGCAGTCAGGGTTTGATGCCTTTCACCTCTCAAGCTGATAGTATTATGGATGTTGTATATATACAACCTTACACAACATTTAAAAAATGTATAACTGTAACATTGAACAGATTATTATCTGTGAAAACTTTAAAGGTTTTCGAGATTATTTAAATTGTATGTTTTTGCAAATAATGTAAAAGTTACTTCATCAGTACACCATGAGGTCAGACCATGTTGTTTTTGTTGTCTGAGGAGTAGCTGCTTTGAGTTTTGCGTTTTTTAAACACCAGACATTTGTCAGTAATGCCAATTGGCTAGAGTTTCAATCCTTTTTTAATAAAATGTTTGGATAGATTTACTCAGGAACACCAAGGTACGATTGAGCATCAGCGTCTATGCACTCTATTTAAGGTACATTTAAGGTATCACTCTGTGATACTGATAAAAGCCCATCTGACTCTCACCAGGTTTTAATGTAGAGGCTGCAGTGGACCAGTCCACTGGCTTCATCTCTGGAGGAAATCGCTTCAATTGTGGAACTTGGATGGACAAGATGGGCGAGAGTGAGAGGGCACACAACAAGGGAATACCTGCTACACCAAGGTATGTTTTTTCTTATATCTCCATCTTTGTTTATTGAGCAAGCACACATCATTATTACTTTTAATTTGTGAAAGTTAAAAGGTAAAAAAAAGTTAAAAGGTAAAAAAGAACCTTTGCAAAGTTGCTAAATCTATCATTTCACTGTGAATATTATGTATCATGTAGTATTTAAAGGGAACCTATTATGCAAAATGCACTTTTTGATGTCTTTTATACATAAATATGTGTCCCTGGTGTGTAAGGAGACTCACAAAGTTTCAGAAAATACGACCCTCTCTCTTTCCCTCCTTACCCACATCTCTAAAAAAAACAGAGGTGCAAACGAGCAGATCCAGGTTTTGGCTCCTACAATGTATGACGTCATTGGTGGCACAAGTGACACGTCCCAACCTATCGTCTCCGTATACAGTCGCACAGCTGAATCCCCTCTCACAGCTGTGTGTCTGTGTATTCAGTAGGATGTCTGCAGGAAGCACTTAGAGTAAAGTTGTTATATATAATACATATAATGGCACTGTTCTAGCGGTAAACACTTAAAGGTCACCTATCATGCTATTTTTAGGCAATAGCATAGGTCTCAGATATATAATAATATATAAAAAACATGTCTATGAAGTGTTTTGTTCAAAATACCAAACAGATCACCCATTCTAGCCATGCCTCATATCCCTCTATTTCACTTCCTGTTTCAAAAGTGCTGATTTTGGGTATAAAGCTTTAAAAAAAAAAAAATTGATAACAAAAAAAGGAGGGGGCTGAGCTCATGCGGGACCCGACAGCTACTTTCTAAACGAAATACTGCCGTGATGAAACGCCATATCATGGATTATCATAGGGATGCACGATATTGGTTTTTTGAAACCGATACCGATAACTTCCTGCTTCTCAAGACCGATACCGATACCGATAACCGATAATAAATAATATAATATATATATTTAAAAAAAAATTAACGCCACTAATTATTTTAACGCGATTAATGCATGTGTATTTTTTTTCCTTGGCCGCCCCGTAGTTTCAGAGCGCATCGAGTTTAAAATACCATCTACAAGCTGATGCTGACAGCCCCGCTCCTGCCGCCCGCTTGTGGCAGACCACACTTCCACGCTCACCGGCAGGCACCGACTGACCATCCGGAGGACCTGGAGGGTGTGTGTATGTGTGGCCCGAGCGAGCGAGAGAGAGACCTTACGTGCATTGTTGTTGTTAGCATCTGGTGCTAGCTAGCTGCGCTAACGGATATAAGGAGCTGTTTAAATGAAAACAGAGGAGCGACATTTCGCCACAACTGCGCTGAGCACTTGACTTTATGCAGGCAGCCAGACAGTGGGACATTGTGCGAAAAGTCAGCACACTCAGCACGGATAGTGCGCAACATGATTGCAGCGTCCAGGCAGCTCCAGTTCGAGCATATGCCTTGAGTTGCACATAGCTCCAATGCGCGCGCGCGCACACACACACACACACACACACACACACACACACACACACACACACACACACACACACACACACACACACACACACACACACACACACACACACACACACTTTGTATTGTATTATTGTATGAGAGAGGTTCCAGGTTGAATTGAGGTGAATATTTTTAATGTTCAGAGGTTGTTGTGTTTAATATTCATGAGAATATTTGTCATTGTTCAAATGATGAACTTTCTAACTCTGAAACTTTGAAATAGTCCCATACCACCGACGACATGTATTGTATTATTGTATGAGAGAGGTTCCAGGTTGAATTGAGGCGAATATTTTTAATGTTCAGAGGTTGTTGTGTTTAATATTCATGAGAATATTTGTCATTGTTCAAATGATGAACTTTCTAACTCTGAAACTTTGAAATAGTCCCATACCACTGACGACATGTTTGTTTACTGTCCTGGCTTCACGGCCGCACACCATTTACGTCAAAGCCAGGTATGAGTTAGGGAGCGCTGGATTTGTGAAGAACTACCCTCTTCCTAAACCACTAATACCACAGTACTGGCAAAACGGGAGGAGCCGAGTGAAAAACAAGCACCCCTCATCCCAATCCACCCACACCGCAGTATTTTGTTCTTTTTTTTTACCCAAAAAATATATTGTATATTATCGGGGCTATTAATACTTGTATCGGGTTTATCGGGATGACGTTATAATTCCTAATATCGGACCGATAATTATCGGGCCGATAATTATCGTGCACCACTAATTATCAAGGATTATTTCTGAAACAGTATGGAGCTCAAAGGCTTTCTCTCTTGCCGGTTATACCACAAGGTGAGTTCCTTTTTATATCCAGCTTCTTCACACACATGCTCTCCAGTACAGGTTAGCCAATGCCAATGTAAACACCAACCATATTACGTCCAAAACAGTCGGGCATTGTTTCTGATAGCAACTTTCTGATAGTGCCGTGGGTCCACATTTCCGATATTACGTCATATCGGACGCAAATCTGGATCAGCTCCGTTGTACCCCCGTTTTTAGAGATTTGGGTAAGGAGGAAAAGAGCAAGGGTTTTATTTTCTGACGCTGCGTGAGTTCCCTGACACACCGGGGACATCAAAAAGTGCATTTTGCATGCTAGGTCCCCTTTAAGAAAGAACTATGTGCTGTATGAGAAACAATGCGCGCCGTGTTTGGGGAGTAATATGGTCTGTGTTTACATTAGCAAGCATCGCTAACACTCAGAGCTAACGCTGTACTGGAGAGAATATGTGTAACGTAATGTCCTTGCGGTAAACCCTACGAGAGAGAAACGTTTGAGCTCCATACTGTTTCAGAAATAATGCTTGAAGTGTTTGGGAACATAATATGGTATTTAATCACGGCAGCGTTTAGCTGAGTTTCTCCCGGTAGAAAACTCTCTTAGCAGGGGAAAGCTGCGTGACCCTACAAAGGGGCGTGGCTAGCAGCAGCTGTTCCATTTAAAGCTACGGTCACATAATCAGCCTTTTTGGAACAGGGCTGGAATAGAGGAGAATAGAGGGGTATGAGGCATGGCTACAATGGGTGATCTGTTTGGTATTTTTAGCAAAAAACTTCACAGACATGTTTTTTGCTACAGCGAGATACAGTATAGTGTGACAAACACTATGTGTCAACAACTACAATTATGTGGGGGTTACAGGTCTCTCAGAAAAATCTAGTTTTCAGTCTATAGGCTGAACCTTAGGTACATAATAGAAGAGAACTATTTGCTTCTATGAAGTCCACTAATTGGCTTTGTACTGAACTACACGGCGCAGTTTTAATCAACAAATACATTTTGTTAATATGTTGACATTGATGGAATAATTGTATTGTTTTCAGTTATCAGTTTAGAAACATTGTCAAACTATTTACATTGCCTCACAGCTCTTAAAAAAATGCAATATTTTTGCTTGAAACTACCACATGCATAGTCGGCCTATACAAATAAAGCAGTAGGAAACATAATCTCTCCTACTGCAGGATTACATATTACGTTTGTCACAAGGCAGATGTATTCTGAAATTTGAAGAATAATATTAGAGCTTAATAGTTTTAAAGATGACCATAATTTGAGTCTTTTTAAAACCAGTTTTTAATCTGTATCCTGTCAATATAACCTCCACTATTTGGATCTCTGTGTGATACAGGGATGGCTCTGCAGTGGAGATAGTGGGCTTGTGTAAATCTACTGTACGATGGATTGTGAAACTGCACAACAATGGGCACTTCCCCTATGCAGCAGTCAACATACGCAGAGGAGGTACAGTAACATCACATACATTCAGGATCAGAATCACTTTAATAATCACAAGATCTCTATAGGTGTGTGTCATGGTGTGTTTTCCAAAATGTTTGCACTCCTCCACAAAGATAGAGATTAGCTCTAAACTATTAACTGCGGTAATTATTGGTGATGACACTAATACTCATTTTCATAAGTAAGCAATTTCAAGAAGCTGCTTTGGTTTACACTATTTCATTCTACAAGTGTTTTTTCCGAATTATTACAGATTCAGGGATTTTACATTCTCCATAACAATCTTGGAATCATGTTATTTTTATTTCAGGACAGACATATTCTGAGTCATATGCGAAGTGGGATCTTAAGATTCAGGAGAACTTTGAGAAGAAGTTCTATATTCCCCATGATCCAAAGGACTATGAGGGGAAACAACCTGAGCTGGTTCACAAAAGAGGCATCTACAAGGACAGTTTTGGGTCTTCAAGTCCCTGGTGTGACTACCAACTCCGCACTAACTTCCCTATTGCCATGGTGGTGGTAAGTAGCTGCTGTGTGCTATGCTTTTGGTCACTAAATCTAATTTTACTTTTTGCTAATGTTGAATTAAAATATTGGGTTCTATTAGCCAGTTCCATTTTAGACTGTGGTCGATGGTGATAAAATACTGAGATTTGCTAAGCTCAGAGAACATTTAAAAGAACATTTGATCATAATATATTAAAACCATGAGACTTATTATCACTACATGGTAGACATACACTTATTGGCCAATGTATTAGGTACACCTGTTCAACTAATTGTTAACACAAATATCTATTCAGCCAATGACATGGCAGCAACTCAATGCATTTAGGCATGTAGACATGGTCATATAGACATGGTGAAGTCACTATATACACATGATATAAAACGCCTAACAAAACACAACCTATTTGCTTCAGCCAAAAAATATATATCTTAACCACTTTATATGAAAAGTTATTTCTCTTAAATTAAGTTGTCAAAATCTTTGGCTGTGCTCTACAACAGTCAACTAATTGCACTGTTCATCTTTTAATGCAATTTTTTTTAAATCAAGGCTTTTTCACTTTAGCTAACTCGCTTTGCAGTGCAACGACATCGCTTTGATTTAATTATTTATTTACCATGATCTCATGACAACAATTTGCGTACGGCCCATATGTTCGTTTCATTGCTTGGGTTGACTTCCTCACAGGCAGCATTTCGTTATCTGATGGTCCTGTTGCAGGCTCACTATTGTACACCTGTTCCTCTGACCCTGCGTCCTCCAAAATGTCATCCATCACTGGTTCCTCCTGTAGTTCCTCGGCTGGTGGAGTAGTAACCTGCACCGGCATCTGCACTGAATCTGGCTCTGCAACTGGGTCAGTTTCATGTGGCTGCTCTATTTGAGCGGTGGTCTCGGTTGCTAGTCTCCTTGGCTGGAAATCTGGAGCTAAAACGCTGAGTTCACTGTTTGGTTTAGGCTGAGGTATTAGGGGTCTGACTCTCCTCCTTCCATACACAGGTATGGTCCTGAGGCAATACGTGTGTTCCTCCTCCTCATCCGAATGTTCAGACTCCTGCCCCACCGCCTCACTGTAGTTTACCTGGTCGTCACTCTGTTTTTGTTTTTTCTTGGTTGGACGCTGACTCTGCTCATCTTGTCCCAAGGGCAAATCATTAACAGGTAGCAGAAGGTTAGGATGCAGGACACGGAGGGTTAGATCTCCTGTTTCTGGCTGAACTCTGTACACAGGTTCATTGCCAAACTTTTCAACAACACGTTGAATTCTTTTTTTCCCAGTAAACATGAAGTGTGCCTGGGCCACCTCTCTCTGATCTCCAGGCTGCAGCACCATGCCTTTAACATGCCGATCATAGTATTTATTTCCTTTATTTGATCTCTTCCCACTGTTATCTGAGGCAATCTTGTATGCTTCCTGCATGCGAGAAGCCCATTTCTGTGCATATTCCTGTCTGGACTGTGGCTCTTGTTCAGGTTTCAAGTCAAGCATGGGGAACAGTGAATAGCCTGTTCCCTCATGTCTCGTACAATTGTACGCGTGGACTATGTGTAAGTGATCCTTCCATTCAGCCTTTTTGTCCTCTTGTAGAGTGCGGAGCATCTGCAGAAGTGTCAGGATTCCCTTGCGGGTGGTAGGGGGTTGTTCGAGAATGGGCGATTCCTGCCAGCTGCAGTCTCTGGAAAAGGCTGTTCTCAAACTCCCGGCCCTGATCATGATGGAGCTTCTCAGGGTAACCGAAGCGTGGAATGAAGTCATAGAAGATTTTTTCGGCTGCTGTTCGGCCTGACTTATTCTTGGTCGGGTAGGCTTGTGCAAAGCGAGTAAAGTCGTCTACTAGAACTATAATGTACTCATAGCCACCCTTACTCTGTTGAAGATGGAGATAATCCACAGAGAGGAGCTTAAATGGGGCACTGGTTGTTATTGAACCCATAGGTGCTCTCTCTGGAATGCTTGGCCGCTTCTGTTTAACACACTGGCACTGGCGAATTAAGTAGTCTTCGATTTCACGTTGCATAAAAGGCCAATTAAACCTTTCTCTCGCCAAGTAGATGACTTTGTCTGCGCCGACATGCCCCATATCATCATGCAGGTGTTTCAACACAGTTGACGTCAGCCGACTGGGGAGGACTAACTGTTTTCGTTGTCCTGTCTGCCTGTACAATATTCCCTTGTCAAGTGTGAATCTATTCCAGTGTTAATTTTGGCAGCTGTTTTTGATTTAGTCTTATTTAGTAAAATAAATGGATATTAGTTGTAGTCACATTTTAGTCATTTCTATCCTTCATAGTTTTAGTCTAGTTTTAGTCGATGAAAACTCAAAACGTTTTAGTCAACTTTTAGTCGATGAAAAATTACATTTTAGTCTACTTTTAGTCAAAATGTTTTCTCTCTTTAAACTAATTCAGTTAGGCAAATACAGAAATCTGAATAAATGTGACAGCATCAAGTGTTGAAATTCGTAAAGCAACATTTCACTCTCTTCCCAGCTAGACATTTTTGGTTCTAAAAACATTCTGAGAATGTTACATTCATTGTTCTAGGAATGTTTTCAGTGGGAAGTTTTCTTTTAGTTCCCAGAACGTTCTTCTGAAAGGTAGGATAACGTTCTCTAAAAACATTCTTAAAATGTTTGGTGACAACATTGTTAGAACATTATGCCCTCCTATTCTTAAAACGTTTTCAGCGGATGTTTTTGTTTGGTTCCCAGAATGTTCTTCTGAAAGGTAGGATAACGTTCTCTAAAAGCATTCTTAAAATGTTTGGTGATATCCTTCTTAACATTTTTGGTGATAACATTGTTAGAACATTATGCCCTACTATTCTTAAAACGTTTTCAGCAGAAGCTTTTTTTTTGGTTCCCAGAATGTTCTTCTGAAAGGTAGGATAACGTTCTCTAAAAACATTCTTAAAATGTTTGGTGATAACATTGTTAGAACATTATGCCCTCCTATTCTTAAAACGTTTTCAGCGGATGTTTTTGTTTGGTTCCCAGAATGTTCTTCTGAAAGGTAGGATAACGTTCTCTAAAAGCATTCTTAAAATGTTTGGTGATATCCTTCTTAACATTTTTGGTGATAACATTGTTAGAACATTATGCCCTACTATTCTTAAAACGTTTTCAGCAGAAGCTTTTTTTTTGGTTCCCAGAATGTTCTTCTGAAAGATAGGATAACGTTCTCTAAAAACATTCTTAAAATGTTTTTGATAACATTGTTAGAACATTATGCCCTACTGTTCTTAACATGTTTTCAGCTGCAAGTTAGATTTGTTTATGTTGCCAGAATGTTATTATTTTAGAGAAGGATAACATGCTTTATGTTTAAAACATTATGCAAATGTTCTGTGGTAACAATTTACTAAAATATGTTTACATTATTAGAACATAAAGACATAATATTCCTGTAATTGTTCAACTCAAAATTCCTGGACTGACCACTGTGGTCATTAGGATGATTTTGATAGTTTACTTAACTATTGGAATTTCACTATTAACACATGTAAAAGGATGAATCGGAATCAGTTGGTGAAAGTAACATTTGTTTATTAGAAAAGGGGAGCTGGGAGTGGAGGTTGGTTATGGCGGCAGTGGGAAACATTTGTTCCAGGGTGGGTAGAGAGGCCTGGCTGTTCTATTTCGTAAAAGGCTTCGCCCTCTAAGGCTATCGCCAATGGGTAATCCCACTGCACGTGTGCAGCACTGACAGACTTAATCCACGCCCACCTATGACGTGGGCCCCACCTACGGACTCACTTCCAATCTGCTCCCACTTTTCTTCAGCACTCCATTGCAGAAGCACTGGACAGGCACAAGCTCTTTTCAGAGCTGTTTACTAGAAAGCAAACATTTCCCCCTGGCCCCATCCTCCCTCTCCTCCAGACGGGGGAGACAGAGCGGGGCTCGGTGTTAGCCGACATATGAGTTACGACCGGCTGTGGCTGGCTCGCTCCAGGGAGGAAGCGGCTTTACACAGACGATACAGGTGAGTCCTGCCGAGGATTGGAGCACGCAAACGCGGCTCTCACTCCCCAGGTGTCGTGCACTCATTGTGTCCGTCTCCCTCTGGCCCACAGACAGCGGAGAGCGAACGCTCTCGCGGCTGCGGCCGGGGATGATTGGCTAGTCCAGGAGTCTTACTCTGTGGACCAAGCCCTTGATTATTGGATCCGAGTGGCGGGCAGTCAGGCGACTCCTTCCCCTCCATTCACGGATCACCATGTGGTTCCCCCGGCCCCATCCTCCCTCTCCTCCGGAGGGGGGGGGACAGGGCTGGTGAACAATAAGAACAATGCCTCCCTCCTCCCACTCCCCTCTGAGAACTAACACCCCCAAGTCAAAACTTCCCGAGCTCGTAACACACCATAATAGAACACGTACATGTCCGCTTCCTCCTCACCTGCAGAGAGTAATCAAATGTGTCTCAGCTTTAAAGTTAACTGTCATCGTTGTCCTTAATCCTGGTTAGCTGGTCTAACGTGACACTTGCTTGTCATCCAGAAACTTCTCGGCATCCTTCGTGTTATTAAACGTGCGCTTATCTTTGCCGACTGAGACAACGAATGTAGCCGGGTGACGGAACCCGCATCTCACCCCCGCAGACCTGCACCTGGTCCTGATGTTGTCGAACTGCTGCCGTTGTTTCATCACTGCTGGGCCCAGGTCCTGTAAAATAAAGATGCGTGCTCCCTCATGTTGTAAAGGGAACTTATGTGAGGAAAGTCTCAGTATCAGCTCCTTTACTGAGTCATGATGGATGCGGGCGATCAGTTGACGAGGAGGGCCATCTGTTGCTGCTGCCCGTACACGGACCCTGTGTGCGCGGTCAACCTTAACAGGTTTATTGTCGAAGTTATCTTCCCCCAGTAGTGCTGGTATACATTTCGAAACAAAGTCTGTTGTGTTGCCCTTTTCCATGCCTTCCTTAACACCTATTATCCGAATGTTTTGTCGTCGAGAGCGCGAGACGAGGTCGTCCACCCGCCCGTTGAGCGACCTGGCTTCCTCAGCCCATCTTGAGCACTGGTCTTCCAAAGCTTTGATTCGGGTCTCGTGTTCGTTCAGTCCACCTTCGGTAGAAATGACTCTCTGTTCTACCTCGCCCAGTGACTGTTTCAGACCAGCTATGGAGGCATTGAGCAACTCGAACTTCGAGTCTACATTTTGATTTAGCTGATTGATAGCTGCCATGATGTCCGTCCTCGTCGGAGCCTCGTCCTGATCGCTGCTAACATCCAGCCTGGTGCTAGCGCTAGCCTCGTCGCTAGTTTCATCAGTCGTAGTTTGTTTCTCTGCACTTTTGTTCTTTTGCGGTTTCCCCATGTCTCTGTTACGCTTCAACAGCTTATACTGTCGACTTTTGCAGGCCTCTCACGAAGAAATGTATTGTTAAATTACACTGAACTAAAATATAAATGCAACACTTTTGTTTTTGCTCCCATTTTTCATGAGATGAACTCAAAGATCTATAACATTTTCTATATACACAAAATAACCATTTCTCTCAAATATTGTTCAAAATCTGAAAAAATCTGTGATAGTTAGCACTTCTCCTTTGCCGAGATAATCCATCCCACCTCACAGGTGTGGCATATTAAGATGCTGATTAGACAGCATGATTATTGCACAGGTGTGGCTGGCCACAATAAAAGGCCACTCTGAAACGTGCAGTTTTGCTTTATTGGGGGGGTCTGGGGGGGTCCGAAAACCAGTCAGTATCTGGTGTGACCACCATTTGCCTCACGCAGTGCAACACATCTCCTTCGCATAGAGTTGATCAGGTTGTTGATTGTGGCCTGTGGAATGTTGGTCCACTCCTCTTCAATGGCTGTGCGAAGTTGCTGGATATTGGCAGGAACTGGAACACGCTGTCGTATACGCCGATCCAGAGCATCCCAAACATGTTCAATTGGTGACATGTCCGGTGAGTATGCTGGCCATGCAAGAACTGGGATGTTTTCAGCCTCCAGGAATTGTGTACAGATCCTTGCAACATGGGGCCGTGCATTATCATGCTGCAACGTGATGGTCGTGGATGAATGGCACAACAATGGGCCTCAGGATCTCGTCACGGTATCTCTGTGCATTCACAATGCCATCAGTAAAATGCACCTGTGTTCGTCGTCCATAACATACACCTGCCCATACCATAACCCCACCACCACCATGGGCCACTCGATTCACAACATTGACATCAGAAAACCACTCACCCACACAACGCCACACACGCTGTCTGCCATCTGCCCTGAACAGTGAAAACCGGGATTCATCCGTGAAGAGAACACCTCTCCAACGTGCCAGACGCCATCGAATGTGAGCAGTTGCCCACTCAAGTCGGTTACGACGACGAACCGGAGTCAGGTCGAGACCCCGATGAGGACGACGAGCATGCAGATGAGCTTCCCTGAGACGGTTTCTGAAAGTTTGTGCAGAGATTCTTTGGTTATGCAAACCGATTGTTGCAGCAGCTGTCCGAGTGGCTGGTCTCAGACGATCTTGAAGGTGAACATGCTGGATGTGGAGGTCCTGGGCTGGTGTGGTTACACGTGGTCTGCGGTTGTGAGGCCGGTTGGATGTACTGCCAAATTCTCTGAAACGCCTTTGGAGACGGCTTATGGTAGAGAAATGAACATTCAATTCACGGGCAACAGCTCTGGTGGACATTCCTGCTGTCAGCATGCCAATTGCACGCTCCCTCAAAACTTGCGACATCTGTGGAATTGTGCTGTGTGATAAAACTGAAC
This sequence comes from Gymnodraco acuticeps, assembly GCF_902827175.1. Lineage (NCBI taxonomy): Eukaryota > Metazoa > Chordata > Actinopteri > Perciformes > Bathydraconidae > Gymnodraco > Gymnodraco acuticeps. The sequence continues at coordinate 872,309 of NW_022991040.1, forward strand.
ATTTTAGAGTGGACTTTTATTGTGGCCAGCCTAAGGCACACCTATGCAATAATCATGCTGTCTAATCAGCATTTTGATATGCCACACCTGTGAGGTGGGATGGATTATCTCGGCAAAGGAGAAGTGTTCACTATCACAGATTTTTTCAGATATGTGAACAATATTTGAGAGAAATGGTTATTTTGTGTATATAGAAAATGTTTCAGATCTTTGAGTTCATCTCATGAAAAATGGGAGCAAAAACAAAAGTGTTGCATTTATATTTTTGTTCAGTATATATATTTTTTGAGGAGGAAGTGGAGCCTCTCAAAAACGTGACTATTCCATATCCAGCCAAACTGGAAGTCTCCAGAATGTTTTTAAAGAACGTTATCCTACCTTTCAGAAGAACATTCTGGGAACCAAACTAAAACGTCCTGCTGAAAACGTTTTAAGAACAGTAGGGCATACTGTTCTAACAATGTATCAAAAACATCTTAAGAAGGTTATCAAAAATATCTTAAGAAGGTTATCACCAAACATTTCAAGAATGTTTTTAAAAAACGTTATCCTACCTTTCAGAAGAACATTCTGGGAACACATGCCACCGCAAACATGCAATATCTGCTTACAGCTTATCATGAATTACGTGCATGTTTGTTTTTTTCAAAAGGAAAATATGGTGACATCAGATTTTTTAAAACATCCTTTTCAAACAAATGCAACAAGTTTGTTTTTTAAAACGCTCTAGAAATAAATCTGACGTTGACCATGACCGTGTTAATATTTGCCATAACAGGAACGTTTTATAAAAAAAGAATAACATCCTGAAAACATTTTCAGAATGTTTCTTGAACATTTTATAAAACACTTTGTCATCTCAGGCCTCAATAACATGCTGAAAACATTTTCAGAATGTTGCTTGGAGAATGTTCTCCATTTGTTATCATGTAACATTGAGGGAACATTATATAAAGAACATCTTTAATGTGTTACCCCAACAACGTCCAAAACACATCCTTAGAATGTTGCAGGCAAAACGTTCCACCTTTTTTAACATATCACATTAAAGGAACATTTTATAAAAAAAACTTTCTGTCATCTCAGGCCTTAATAACATCCTCAAAACATCCTCTGAATGTTGCAGTTACAACGTTATGTCTTACTTAACCTTAAACCTTATACAGATGTAGCACTCCAGATAGGACTCACATGGGTCTGTCCCAGTCAAAAGCCCAGCGGATCCCAGTGGCTGGGGGTGTTGCCAAATTGCTAGAGGGCGTTGCCAAATTTTCCCATTTGTTCAATTACAGGATTTAACCATGAGATGGCGCTTCATTCACAAATACACAAAGACAACTCGGTGTTGCATAACTTAGTCTGTTTGCAATGTTTGCAGCTCTGCAGTTGTGTTTGTTGAATACTGTAGGATTTAATCACTTATTTGTTATGGTTTTCACAGGCTACTATAATGAAAAAACATCAATGTTTTAGATCAAATAAAGTATATAGTTTGCTTTATGCAGTATATTTTTTGTAATATTGTTACACAGTACAGTAGATTGAAGTAAATCAACTTATATATTAAGATAAGATAAGATGGACCTTTATTAATCCCCGTGGGGAAATTCAGTAGTTCAAACAGCAACAGGGTAAGAGTGAAAAACAGGATAGCACAGATTCACACAGATTAATAAAATCAAAAATAAGATGAGCGATACAAATAAAAATAATAATAATGAGAAACTATGTAATAAGAAATGAATAAAACTAAAATATAATTATCATATCATATATTATAATGTATTGTATTATTAAGTAATATCATACATTAACCCCATTATAGCAGATGCCACATTGAATGGATGAACACATTTATGCATCAATAATTACAACAGAGTATTTCTAAATACAAGTTGTAAAAATACTTATATGTATTTAATATTAATAACATAATGATTAATTTCAGATGATAATACTTTTCAGGGTTAGTTCCGGTCTGACAGTGCTTAGCTCTCTGCTGCAGAGAAGATCACTGCTCTAAACAAAGTCAAAAATCCTACATCCAAATGGAATAAATATAATTAATTATGATGAATACGTTAAGTCTTGTTCATTGTTTTTCACTTTTACTAAATGTTTGATATTTCCGGCACAGACCCTTTCATACCGGCAATGCGCGATAGAAACAACAGAAAATGCGACAGTTTAAATATACCAGTGTTAATTTCGTCAACGAAAACTATGACAAAAAATGTTCGTCAACAACCTTTTTTACATGACGAGACGATGACGAGCTAAAAATAGATTCTTGATAACGAAAACTATGACGAAATGTATATTTAGTTTTCATTGACGAGACGAGACGGGACTAAGGTGTTAATGGTGGACTATCGGACATTCAAAATGCAGCATATTTCCCCCCAAGTGTCCATCTTGCCTGTCAAAATGCATCTTACGTTTCTAACTAGCAATATCATTATTTCCGCTCTCTTCACTCCAGAAGAGCGATCTCCCTGTGTCTCTCTGTGTGCGGGGGGCGGGGCCTAAAAGACATGCTGCAACGGACACAGAGATCTGCCGGGGACGGAGCGTTCAGAGAGTATAGAGACACATTTTGACTAAAAGTTGACTAAAATGTAATTTTTCCTCGACTAAAAGTTGACTAAAACGTTTCGAGTTTTCGTCGACTAAAACTAGACTAAAACTATGAAGGATAGGAATGACTAAAATGTTACTAAAACTAATAACCATTTTCGTCTAAAAACTAAGACTAAATCAAAAACAGCTGCCAAAATTAACACTGAAATATGCGAACACAAACCTACAGACTGGGGGTTGGGAGATCACAGGAGGGGGGGGGGAGAGCTGTGGAATGTGACCATCCCCCTTGGGAGACTTACTCCACATATTCCGATGGCCAATTAGTTTTAAACAAAGAGTTTGCAGCATACAGCACAGGCAACATGGGGGGTGGGGCTTCTCAAAAGATAAAATGCAGATATAATTCACTCTCTCGACTCGCTGGTATCTCGAGCTGAGCGTTCATTGGTGGTTTGTACCCTGTGCTGCTAATGAAACTCTCCATTGGCTCGGCAAAAGTTTGTTGTTGTTTTGTGTCAGTTTTACGTCGCCACTTCCATTCACATTTTTCATCATTGTTCCACAATGTTTATCATGAAATTAATATCCATATATTTTATGCTATACTTGCACTGCTTACCGTTTTCATACTTTATATATTGTAAATGACGTAACGAAGTTGCCTTAATTAAAAAGAATAACACTATTAATTAATTCAAGCTTAGTAGTTACATATGCTCTATTACAGTCGGTTATAAGTTATTAAATCATCTCAAAATGTCAGAAGCAGGGACTGAGACCTGCCACAAAAATGCCAAATCATCTGCTCAACTTGAAACAACAGAAACAGAGTTGGCAGAAGAAGTGGAAGAGCTACGAAGAAGTGAAAGAAATCGAACACTAACAGAAAAAGGAAAATAACTCCAAGCTGAAAAGTTGAAAAGTGTACAACGTCACTACAGAATCGTCTATGAGAAATGGAGGTACCATGTGAGAATAGGCAAAGCAATACTGAATGATGACGCCTCCAAGGATGACTTGAGAGAGCTTATTGCAATTATAAAAAGCTCTTGCTCAGATGTAAAAGCCATGTATGAAGAGTTACGTTTCATACATACTCCTGAACCAAACCTGCGAGGCAGAGTTGATACATGCATATCACTCTCAGGATTCATTATTCGAATGGCAGAGAGACAGCTTGAAGAGAATACAGCAGACTTAAAGGAAGAATCTTGGCCCGATGTTGGATCTGTTCTAAACTCAACTGACTCTTCATTATCTCCACTGTCTTGTCGATCAAAGTGTAGCTCCGCTCATTCTAGTCTTCTCAAAAGATTTGAATCTGCAGCTGAAGCATCTCAGGAAGTCCTAGCAGTTTTAGGTGAACAAGAAAAGGAAGCAACAGAACTTCAAAGGCTGGAGACTGAAGATAAAAAACAGATGGCACAATTTGAGTTCGAAAGGCAAGCCAGACTTCAGGCAATGCAAGAAAAGCGCAGAAAGCTTGAACGCCTAGAAGAGGTTCAAAAGCTGAAAGCCGCAAGAGCTCGAGTCAAGGTGTACAATCGAATAGAAGAAAATTGTGAAGCAATCGACTCATTGTATGATGTTGAACCAGCTAGAGAAACCCAAGCTCTGTACTCCATAACTCCACCATTCGTTTATCAGTCTCAGCCAGTAACAGCACAAGTCATCAATGCTTCAAGTCCTCCGTTCATACCTCAACCTCTACAACCTGCAAGTCAAGCTTATAGTCTCCACAGTCCACAGCAAGTACCACAAGCTCTACCAACCTCAATGCCCTTAGCTCAGATGCAGAATAGTGCTGACTTGGTTAAAATACTAGCAGAAGCAATAAGTGCAAATCACCTTCCAACACCAGAGCCTGCATTATTCACAGGAGATCCTTAGAAGTTCAAAGACTGGCAACTATCCTTTGAAACTTTAATAGACAGGAAAAACATTCCAAAGAATGAAAAACTGTATTACCTAAGAAAGTACATAGGAGGTGCTGCAAAGAAAGCAGTAGAAGGATTCTTCCTGTTAGGCACCGAAGCAGCATATGACTCTGCCTGGCAGCTGTTAGAAAAACGTTTCGGAGACCCATTTATTATTGGGAAGTAGTGTTGTACGGTGTACGGATACTTGAAAGGTACCGCGATACCCTGCCGTTAAAAACGGTACGATTCCTCCGTTTCATTAGTATCGGTACTTTAAGAATGACGGGGGAAAGTACTCCAGTGAGAAAGCGCCGTTTTAATAAGAGCTGTGTGTGTTCAGCGCTCTGCTTCCACTCCCTGCACTGCAGCCGTGCCTGCAGTCCCGCCCCTCTCAAGCACGTTCTAAGTCCCTCCCCTCTCTCGTGCACGCGGCCACGTGCTAGCTGCCAGAGCATGTGAGAAAACGAGAAGCATGGCTGCAAGTGGGAGTGCAGCTGCCGCTTCGCCTCGGCTTGTTGACAAAAAAGACGCCAGAAGCTAAATGTGGAAGTATTTGAGCTATATCTCTGACAGTGAGGGCAAGCCTACGGACACGGTCTGTGAGAAATGTTTTAGATCCCTGCAAACCAAGGGAGCCAACACATCAGACTTGGCTAAGCACGCCGCCGACCGAAATCCAGAGCTGTTTAAATAATTTAAAGACAGACAGGTTAGCGAATGTGATAGATAACATAATTACATCATGCTCAATCCCTCAAATCTAAGTCAAACAAGTGTAATTTATTTTGTGACAAACGAACGTTTTTGTAGTTTGACGAGGCAATTAATGGCAATGATAACGGTGTAATATGGCTATCTTTTTAGCTAACTTACCAATGTGGCTAACATCTGCAATATACATTTTGTCAATAATTATTTATATTACTGTACTATTACATGTTAAAATAATATTAAAAAAATTATATTTTATAAAACAAAAAAGTAGTTTGAGATGATGCTTAATTTTATTTAATACGAATTCTTGTCATTTATTTTGTTTATTGTTCTCATTGTTTAAAAGTTTGTGTTATGGGTATGGTTCTGGTGTGAAATAAAGCATAATAATTACATTTAAGACTGTTTCCCTTTTTTTAAGAAAAGTATCGAAAAATAATCGGAATCGCAATTCTTGACTTGGTATCGGTATCGAAACCAAAATGTTGGTGTCGTGACAACAGTATTGGGAAGTCCTTCAGAGACAAGCTACATGGATGGCCAAAGATAAGCTCTAAAGATAGCTGCGAACTAAGAGAATTGGCAGACTTCCTTAAGAGCTGTGAGGCTGCAATGCCCCACATTAAGACATTAGAAGTACTGAATGACTGCAACGAGAGTCAACAAATATTGATGAAACTGCCAGATTGGTTGGTATCCGGCTGGAACTGAAAAGCAATGGAGGCCACACATGCAAATGGTGGTTACCCACCATTCAAAGTGTTTGTAGATTTCATATCAAATGAAGCAGATCTCGCATGTGATCCCATATCCTCGATACAAGCTATCAGGAGTGTCGAAAGTGAAAAAACAAAGAATCCACGAAGCCAAACTATTCAAGCAAAGACACTGTCCACAAACACAACACAAAGTAGTATCCCAACATGCATCTTCTGCTAAGGAACAGGACACATCCTCCAAGTGTAGAAAGTTTGTAGAAAATACTGGTCATCATACTGGTCATCAGTCAAAGGCGTGCAATGACAAAAGCACATGTGAAAAGTGTCAGAGGAGACATCCAATGTGTTTGCATGACGACAAGTTCAAAGGCAAAATGTCAACAACTTTTAATGGAGACGACATCTCAAAGGACAAAACAGACACCAAAGAAATCGCTGCAACCACCAACAGAGTCATACAAGAAGGCCCAAGCACACAAACGTCCGCAATCATACCAGTCTGGGTCTCATCCACAAAACAGCCAGAACAAGAAGTTCTTGTCTACGCACTCTTGGACACACAGAGTGACACGACTTTCATTCTAGATGAAGTGGCCCAAAATCTTGACACAAACAAAGAAAATGTTCGTTTGCGGCTATCTACAATGTCAACAAAGTCAACAGTCATAACCTCAGAAACTGACAGATCTTCAAGTGAGGGGATACGACCTGGAAAAAAGGATTTATTTGCCACCTCTTTTCACAAGAGAGTTCATTCCAGTTGACAGGTCACACATTCCTACCTCAGAGACAGCTCTAAAATGGCCACATCTGGAACAGTTGGCAGACAAGATTCCACCACCATTGGATTGTGAAGTAGGTCTTTTAATCGGATATAACTGTCAGCAAGCCCTCCTTCCAAGAGAGATCCTTTCCGGTGAAGACAATTATCCATATGCACAGCGGACGGATCTTGGCTGGAGTATCATCGGCTCCTCGAATCCAGCAAAAGACTACAGTGACACAAAGGGAACTAGTCACAAAATCATAGTGTGACAAGTAACACCTTCTGTCCAGCCAGCAATTCAGCTGAAGAGAGAAGTACACTTTGTGTGTAGAACTCAAGTAAAAGAGATCAATCCAACAGAAATAATCAAAGTTCTCGAGTCTGATTTCACTGAACACACTACAGAAAATAACCCAGCCGAATACGCTTCAAGGGGGCTGAGTGCAGTTCAGCTCGAAGAGTCTAACTCGCAAAAAGGACCTGACTTTCTTTTCCAGCTGAACCTCCCATGTGAAGAGAAGGTGGGAGAAGTGGAAACAAACAATCCTGAACTTCGCAAAGTTCATGTTCACACAGTCAAGACTATGGAAGAAGACTCAATGGTGAACCGCTTCTCTAAGTTTTCTGACTGGTCCAGGGAAGTGAGAGCCGTCGCAAGACTCAAGAGATTTGCAGGAGAATCCAAGGGATTTCAGCCAAAAACGGATGAAGCAACTAGCCTTGAAGAAAGAAGAGTGCAGTTATTTGCCAATGAATTCTGTCAAAGATGGAAACAAGAATACCTGCTAAACCTCCAACAGCGGCAGACATGGCCAAAGGCATTGCGGAATTCACAAGTAGATGACATTGTCATTCTGCGAGATGACAGCCTACCAAGAAACGAGTGTAAGCGAAAGCTGAAGTTACTAGTCAGTAACACTACACTTGATAAAGGAAAACCACATACTTGACTAGTCTACCTCGAAAGACCTATTCATAAGGTAGTCACCTTACTTCAGGCCACTTAAGTCCCATACATGAGAGTATAGTCATACACACTGAAAACACTTGACTGTTTCTTTGCATTTTGTTTGAACGAAAATCCCACATTTGAGTTAATGAGTGATTTGGTGGGAGTGTAAATGACGTAACGAAGTTGCCTTAATTAAAAAGAATAACACTATTAATGTCATAGTTCAATTAGATAAATAAATACTTTATTTCATGTTATTTTATAATCGTTAAATATGGCATGATTTAATACAGTTTGTTATACATGTTAAACCGATATGCGTGTGTGTTTCTTGTGCCTAGGAACTAATGTTTGTTCATGTGCTGGTACTGCGTGTTTTGCTGTTACACTGTACAACTCAACGTGGGTTGACGTCTTTTTTGAAGCTCTGCTGAAGTCTTTGACAAAGTTTTAATGTGACAAGAAGTCTGTGACAAAGTTATGCAGAAAAGGAACTAAATTAATCTCCTTTCACGACAAGCGGCCAACGAGGTATTAGTTTTATGTTTTCATTTTCTTATTTTGATTAATATGTGTAGCACAATATGCTAATATGTTTGGCTATGTATACGTGTCATTTTGGTGTTGTAGTTCTCACGGCGTAACGGAAGAGGGAAGGCTACAGGATGAAAACTCCCAAGAAATAAACGCCCGTTTTAAAGAACCGACCTGTGTCTGTGTCGTGAAAAGAGCTACATATATCTTAGTATATTCATACACATACCCCTCACTGTTTATTCATCATTCAATTAATTCTATATTTTATTCTGTAGATTGTAGGGATGTAACGATATACCGAATATCGCGGTAAATAAACGTCACAATACCGTCGTGAGACTGACAAAATCTACCGCGATTTTAAAACACTTTTTTTTGTTTTAAACCTTTATTTAACCAGGTGGTCCCATTGAGATCATCGATCTCTTTTTCAAGAGAGACCTGTCCAACATGGCAGCAAGTAGGTTACAACATGAACATAAAACAACAGAACACAAAAGGACATCGTATTTACAGGGCTACATTTACACACCTAGAGACATTGACAAGTACCAACAGTATATGTATATCTCACCCTGTCAATAAGCCTCACCTTCTTGGCAAAAACTGTATTGTTTTTGAAGTGGTGGAGAGACAATGCACAGTTTGACCCACTGCTGTGTGAGGTATTTCTATATTACTTTGTAAGGGTAAAACCCCAGCTCGGTTCAATTATACCAGATCCAGTGAACAGAGATAACAGTACTCGAGTTTCAAGTTTACTTGCTGCAAGGAGAATCGGCGAGTGACATGCCATGTCAACTCCTTAACCAACTCCGCTCGCCTTCTCCCAGTGCATTATTTTTATTTCAACAATACAGTAACATGACAATCATGTGGTGTTGACCAACGCCTTATTTGTTAGTGTGAATCTTGTGATTCTCAGTCATGTGAATCTGTGTGTGTGTGTATGTGTGCCATTTGAACAGACTATTCTCTGTTCCACCATTATGCTTCTTGTAACACAGCAATGCGAATACATTATGAAAACACATTTATCCTTCAATAAACTCTAACATGCTGTCACCCATGGCCAAAGCATATCTCTCCGTCCCACTGAGGTGGCGTTAGACTTTTTCGCTGTCCGTCATTTTGACAGACAGGATCGTAAAATGTCCATCATAATCCCTTATTACCCGTCGGGTCTGAACAGTTCACGAGAGAGCATGCTCGTGAACTGTCAACGGGGGCGGGGGGGGGGCGGTGTTATGCCGTGTGTGCATGCACCTCGCGGGAGCGCGCACAGCGTAAAGCAAAACCTCCCAGACATGTATTGATCTGTACGACAAACTACGGTTTGGAAACTATATAATTTCCTTTTGGAGGGCATGCATAACACGGCATAACACCAGAGCCTCGCTGCGGGGAAACGTTGGCGCTGTTCCGAGTTTGTTCTAATCTGTCAAAATGACAGACTGCTTTCAGATTTTTCCGTCATTGTTCAATTAAATATTCGGTTAACGCGACCACTGCTGTCCCAGCAACATCAGTACCAAGCGAGAGAGTTTTTTCCAGAGCAGGGGATATTGTAAATGCCCAAACATCCCAGCTTATAAATACCTGCAAATGTGGACATTCTCATATTCCTAAAAACCTGTCTGATGATGCTGAGTGAGTGACTAGTGAGTTTGAGCTGTGTTACTTGAAAAACTAAAGTGACACTTGATTTATTTTATTGCAGGGTCTGATTATTAAATGTCCTTGTTTATTTGTGAGATGCAGTGGCATAAAGAAAATGCCTACTTTGTTTGGTAGTACTAGTAGGTACAAAAACACTGGTTTTCTTGTTCCAGTCTGTTACTGTCACTTTGTTTTTGACACTTTAAAATACTGCTATCCTACTAAAATGCTGTACAAATCAGATTTATTATCTAATAAAGAAACATTTTTCGAGTAAAAAAATGTGTTATTGAAAAAAAAAAAAGTACATTTTGTCCCCCCCTCCTTTATTATTCAATATCGCGATAAATACCGTACCGTGGACTTGTTATCGCGATATTATCGTACCGTGAGTTTTTGGTATCGTTACATCCCTAGTAGATTGTGTACATTACTTTTCACTTTACTGCTTGTTGCACCATTAGAAGCTAAACTGCATTTCGTTGTCTCAGTACCATGCTCAGTACCTGTAGTCTGTGCAATAACAATAAAGCAGGCATCTTTATTGTAGCCTCAACAATCAAGTTCTAAGTAGTGCAATATGAAATAAAAACAACTACACTCTTTTGGCAGTGTTGTGGTGCCGAGAGATGGGAGTCGGAGGCGGGGTATCAAAGGTACAAGCTAGACTTTTATTTAGCATCTGAAAACCATTAGGCGCATTCACACCGCAGTACTTTTCCAACAAAGGTTCATGAGAACTTAGTTCATGAGAACTCTTTAGTTCTCATAGCCACATTTACACCGCAGGACTTGCCGTACTTTAGTGCCGGCACTAAAGTACCACGGCACTGAATCCGCCAGGGGGCTAGTGCCAATCGCATTCACACCGCAGTACTTTCCCTGAGGCAAGATTACGCTGACGTCACTTCGTCTTCTTCTTCTTCTCTGGGTTTACTGGCAGGCCGCAAAACCACTTCACGGCGAGTACAACAAAAAATGAGAGAAGAATAACTACACGGGGGGGGGGGGATATAAAGCCCACCCGATGTATATGGCGTTTGTTTACTTTCCGACCTCAGACATGGAGTTCATAAGGGTAATTTACAAATAAAATACCCCATTATAACAATGGACTTTATCTTTATGTATTTATTATATATTACCCCCTCAGGCTGATTTTGGAAAAGGACATTAACCCTTGTTTGGTGTTTTTCCCTTATTTATCTAAAACAAATGGCATGATAAATTACTTGTGTTTATGTGTGTAAGACTTGTGTTTCTGCCCCTGCCATTGCTGCACAAGGTTGCAACATTGTAGATAAATTCAACCACCGACACCTGTCTGCTCTCACATTCTTCTATTCTGCAAATTTGGGGTGGGACACAATAAATAAAGCTTCGCCAGTTTGTTTGTTTTATTGCACAGTCAAGACATAACAATAACGGCATCACGCTGTTCCAGGTGTGTCGTATGCATGTCAATTGAAGTTAAATAAAAGTGTGAAATGTAAAATAAAGTGTAAGTAGTTTCAAAACAATGTAACAGTGGCAATATATATAGCAGCAGACACACCTTAGTGCAAGTTAGGTGTCAGTATTAAAAAACAGTGGCAATATATATATATAATAACAATAGAAAATCGTTACCACTCTTATTATTGTGGTCTTTAATTTTTTTATAGTCCTGCCTGAGTTTCTTTATTTTTACCCGGCATCCGTGTGCACTGTGCACGATTCCCAGCTCAAGTAGCTTTTGCGAACATTGCTCAAAACATTTGGAGTTGGGAACTGCTTTCTGTAGAAGCTGCTGCATCCCGTCCTCGGAGTAAATTGCCAGAAGCGCCGACACTTCCTCATCATTCCACCGCTCCGGTGTTGTAGTACGTGTGGTCATAACTGCTTTAAAGTACAAAAAAACGACACGCTCAGGTGTGGATGTGATTTTGTAGCGAGGAAAAAAATGGCTGCCAAACAAAACAAATTCAGAGTCTAACGGGGCGTGGTTTGCAATTCGCCCAGCCAATAGAAATAGAATAGAAATTGGCACTCTTTTATCACCAGGTTAATACCACCTCTCTAGCAGGGACTAAAAATGGCCAAAATAATTCCAAAAGAGTTCCCGGCACTGAGTAGTCCCGGCGGTGTGAACGCGACATTATTGGTACTAACGGAACTAAAGAACCAAAGTACCAGGGAAAGTCCTGCGGTGTGAATGCGCCTATAAACTAAGTACAGATCGCCTTCACACCGGAATAAGTCCCTGGGGGTGGATTAGGCAAATTAAGCCGCTGACGTCACTTCTTCTTCTTCTGCTTTGGGTTTACTGGCAGGCCGCAAAGCACTTCACGGCGTATACTGCCGCCCAAAGTCCCCGGCCGGATGTCCCCGGAGTTGGGGACTGGCTTCAGTAGAAGCTGCTGGGAGTCTACTGAAGCCTTCCGAGTAAATAGCCAGAACGCCGACACCCCCTCATTTCCACCGCTCCCATGTTTTATTTTGAGTTGCCATAAGTTAGTCTCTCTGCGTTTCTGCGCTGGGCTAATGCTAATGCTAATAATGCTAATGCGAGGATAATAAAATGGCGGCTTCACAACACTTTTTGGAAGTTTTACGGGGCGTGGTTTGCAATCCACCCAGCCAATCAGAAATATAGCTCTTTTCTCACAAGAGAGCCGCACGAAAGTCCCTGCTCTCTAGCAGGGACTTTCGTGGGGGAAAAAAGGTTCTCATGAACTAATTTTAGTACCGGCTCTTTTTGGTGTGAACGCGACAAAAGAGTTCTCATGAACTAAGTTCTCATGAACCTTTGTGGGTGTGAATGCGCCTATTGTAAACAACTTAATTCCCGGGAAGCGGAAACAGGAAGTCCGGTTCACTCAAATGTCCGTGCAGAACAATACCCCAACCCATAGATCCGTGGGTGAATAATGTCAATCACCACAGTGGACACATTAACAACAACTACACTATTTTGGCAGTGTAACAATTAAACAAGAACTACACTCTTTTGGCAGTAACAATTAGATAAATAATAAACTGTCAGACTGACACTGAAGACAAACAAACTATTTTCAGCAATCAATCTGTTTAGTTGACTCTGGGTGACATGTGGCGATTTAAAAAAAATCGTTTTTTGGCTGTTTAGATGGTGTTGCTCCATCTGGGTCACTGCCGGTAGTTGAGACGGTGGGGTCTTTGGCGACTAGTTTTATAGCATCATGTACATTAGTTAGGTGCTTCAGGAGATTGGCATTGCTGTTATTCGATGTGGACAATGCTTTTTGTCCTGCACACAGTTTACATTTGACCATAATATTTTGTGCGTCCTTTATCCCCACAAATTGAAAATAGTGGTTATATCTCCAAGTTGTAAATGCGCTGCTGCTCTCGCTGATACTTGCATCTGCCATAGTGTGTGGGCGTTGCCGTGTATGTGTGTGTGTTAGCAAGTGTTTGTGTGTCTGTGTATTTTCCCCATAAGGCAAGACCCGCCCAACTCTGTCTCTGATTGGCTTACCCTGAAATGTTACCCCGCGTTAACGAATCATCACTCCTCTCTGGTCACTTTCACTTTTCCATGGTACTGTGAGAGGACATCGCTGTATTCGCCTGCAAACTACATCCGCAGGGAGATTCGGTTCAGTTCCATCACATAATGTAACGCAGTCACGCACCCATTTAAATCACAGTAACTATAACGGCGTTACTGAATGGGAATAGGTAACTAGTAACGTTATTAGTTACCGCAAATGGTAGTTGCATTACAGTAAAGTATTAGTTTGTAACACGTTAGTCCCAACACTGGTAAACACACCTGATCACCTTCAGACTGTTTAATAAAAAACAACGGTCTGATTTTAACAACTCAATGTGTGATTGTTATAGCAGTAATATTAGACACTAATAATACAGTAAACTATTAACACTGTACATATTATTGTTTGCCCGTGGGATTAGGATGATCGGTAGTGAGAGCCGTGCTGCATTTTCCTCCGGTCAGATGTGATATAAAAACAAAGCGATTATTTGTGTTGTTGTAAACTCACGTGGATTAAACTACATGTATTAGTGCATTCATTTCAATTCGCGAACATATGATACATTAAATGATCGTGAGGATGATGATTGAAAATCGTTTGCATTTCCTGATGAAAAAACATAGCGATGGTTTTGTACTTACACCTACGTGAATTAAACAACATTATTTTGTTAAATAAAAAACATGATGTTTTGTAAATGATTACATGTCTCTTATTTAGCACAGAATATGATCCTATCCGTGACATATGGATCTTAACAAATATCCGATCAGATACCTGTAGATCTATCAGCTGTTTATTTCACATGAGTTCCAGTGTGGCAGCTTTTCACGGCTCCCCCTGGTGGATCCATGATCCATTGCAGCTGGTTTCATTAAAATTACATTTATTTATCAAGGGGGCGTATCAGGTCCTGCGGGGGGTTTTTCCTTTTCAGCAGGGGCCCACCCCGTGCAGATCACGGACCCGCACGGGTAGGCGTCTGAAATGAAGCGCTACATCTGTAGGAACATTATTTGAAATAATAAACATCTTAAAAAGGTTCTTTGAACATCAGATTGCAACATTTCTTTAAAACATTATTAGAACCTGTAGGTAATGTTAGCCAAAGTTGTGAGAACATTCCCCGCTAGCTGGGTTGTCCCGCCCCTTGGCCATTCCCTGACTCTACACCTAACCTCACAGATCTGTCCTGCTGGAATAGTGACATCTTTCTTCCCTGTTCTCACACTGCACTCAGGGGCGGTCTCATCGGGGGTCAAAATCTGCAGAGCAGAAACTATGACACTGTCACTGATACCTAAAGTTTCTTTAAGTAAAGCAGAAATATCAGCCTCACCTTTCTGTTCTTGTTTTGTGTTGATTATCTCAGCTATGACATTACTGCCAAAAATAGGACAGTTAAGACAGTTTTTGCTGATTAATACTGGCACTTGTATTGTGACATGTCCATAATTCTCACTACGAACCTTGAGTTCAACCTCTGCCCATCCATCAAAGGGAACATCTGTGCCATTCGCTGCATAAATCTCCAAAGGGGGGTTGCAAGGGAGGGTTTGGAGTGGCTGGAGTTGGAGGTTTGGAAGTGTCTTTTCCATCCATGCTCTACCCACCATTGTCACTTGAGCCCCTGAGTCGAGCAACATTTGAAGAGAGACTTCCTTGATAGCACAGGAGACCATGCATCGCTTTCCAATTAGTTGTGCTATGCACTTTCTTGGTAGTTGTTGACACAGCTGTGTGTTTGCTTTTACAGTACTGGTTGATTTAAAGTGGCTGACTTGTGCTGGAGGCCCCTGAGCTGTCATGGTCACTGGCTGCCTCTCTCCAGTGACCACGGCCCGTTTCCCGAAATCTTTCTTTTCAGACAACCGATGGCACGATTTCCAGCTTGGCCACAAATAAAGCAGTGAGGGCAGTTTGCCCTGCTCTGTTGTACACATTCACTGCATCTGCCTCTGGTCTCAGATGTTGGTGCCTGAGGACGGGCTGCTGGTGAGATGGGGTCCCCAGTTGTCGCACTGTCAGTTTGTTTCACCATCTGAGCCATATGTTTGGTCAGTGAGGACACCTGTGCAGTTAGTTCTCTAATAGTAACACGGTTAGCCTGCAACTCAGTGTGAACTTGGTCTTGCTTAGCTGAGTCACTACTGTCAACCTGAGCTGTGCTTACAGTCACTGGTCTTTTAGCCACTGTGCCAAGGTGTCTTAGCCTTTCTGCCTCCTCACAAGTAGACTTAGTGATTTGATATAAGAGAAAGTCATCACTAACGTGCAAATCTGTGACAAGTGGTTTGAGATCATGTTCGAACTTGGTTGTTTTTCTCATTTAACCCTTGGTAAAGCGTGTGGAGAAAAGTACCCTGAACAAGCCTTTTATCATAGCTAAACTCTGCACCAGGCTGTTGTGACTCAAATACAACACGCTGCTTTAAACCCATTATTTTGTACAACAACTGCTGTGGGCTCTCTTTGTCTTGCTGTTTAGTGTTACTTAACTCTTGAAACACAGCGAAAAGATTGTTCTGCTCTGGTTTTGTGTTTCTGCCATCTCCGTTGCTCAGCCGATTATGTTTGGCCTCTGTTTAGCTCCTATCCTCTGCCGTCCTGCCATTAGCAAAACGAGCTCACCGTCGTGCTCTGCTATCCGTGGAATCCCCGCTCCGGAATGCCCTGACTGGAATCTTCTCTGCCATGCTCCCAGGACTATCCACAAACCCTCCCTCAGTCCTGCCATGTCAACTGGGGTGTTTTCCATCACCGCTGCTGAGGTTCGAGGTCCGGTTTCCACCAGGCTAATGGTGCTAGCTGCTAGCTGGCTCGCTGTTTTTCCCACATGCCCCACCCCGGAACCTGCGGTCTTCAGACTCTGGCCCCCCGCACCAACCTGTGAACCTTCGGGGATAGAGCCTTCAGTAAGGCAGCCCCCACTCTCTGGAACGCTCTCCCTGCGGAAATCCACAACATCCCCACGCTTGACACCTTCAAAAGGGCCCTCAAGTCTCATCTGTCTGCCAAGGACTTTGGCCCCAAATCTATTTGTTGTTTTGTCTGTCTAACTGTTCGTCTGACTGCCTTTTGTTTTTGTTATGTTTGTTATATTTGTTTATACTCCTGTTCTTCCTTGTAAAGCGACCTTGGGTTATTATTATTATTATTTGCTTACAGAGGCCGCTGTATGACATGTCAGAACCAACATCAGACATTTGTCCACCATGTAACTTAAACTCTCTGCGGGGGAGCAGAGCTGCAACATAATTTAACCTCAGTACCTGATCTCCCATACTGGAAGATAGACTCACCCTACCACAGCGATCACTCCCCACACCTGTTGTGGGTGACTTGGCCGATGCAGAAGTGGTGAGGTTACTGGCTGGCATACCAGAATCTCTTCCCATCGGTGCTGGCGGGATGTGAATGTCTCTGTTCATATTCAATGGCTGTGTTGGAATGTCTGTGGTTGACGTAGTTGGATGTCTATCTGGATGGTCGGGGTCAGGATGAGATGGAGTGGAGCCTCCCTGCTGATGGGTTGTTACATCTCCCCTATCAAGGAACGCAGCCTGGCTAGCTCCAACTTCTCTGGTGTCTTTGGCCAGAAGGTCACTCAGCATGTTGTCGAGGAGGAGGAGTTGAACCATGCCTTCATCCTCCAGGAGTCTCAATTTCTCACTTCTGATGTGATCAATGATTAGGTCATACAGTTCTGGTTCACTCAGCTCGCCATGGGGTGACAGTGGCCATTATGATGTTACACAGGTGGCCTCCGCTCTCTGGATGTCGCACTGGATCTTCCCTGAAGCGTTGGACACAGGTTCATGTCGTCTCAGCACCAACTTTACCAAGCAGCAACGCTAGATAATCCCGGACGAGGCTCCAATTGTTACCGGCACCAGACCTAGGGGTAATCTGGACCCGCAGCAAGGGTTACACAGGCTAAGGAGCACTGTGTAACCAACATATAAACAGTGTCTGTAGATTTGTAGAGAGAGGACAAAAGTTAGCGTCTTGCTCAGGTCACAGCTGGACATCATTGGCATACAGTTCAGTCACCTTATGTCAAGGCTCTCAGTTAAAATGCATGATACATGAATATCAAATCATCTAACAAACAAAACATATGCAAAGTATAAAGTATAAATAATATAAAACATTCTGCCTAAATAAGAAATACATGCATATGAATTAAAATTATTTAACATATATTCCACATAAACAAGAATTGGCTTAACTTAAAATATGAATAGGTACCAAAATAATATAACATACACATACAGTCCTGCTAACACTGAACAGCAGCATGTGAAACTAGCTTAACTATGGTATTTTCCTCATCACCATGTACTCACTGCAGGCTGGTTAATACTCTTAACAACATTTAAAATACATTTGCTTATGCCACAGCGTGTTAAATATCAGTTACTTACACGTACAAAACTACTGTGTAAAACTGTGTTTTATGAAAACAGCTACTGTTTTGGCGATGCCTACCAGAACAATTAGCTACAAAAGGACACTTGCTACACTTACACACAGGCCTGTCGCAATAATAAATACGTTGACTTATCGTACGATAAATAAAAATGGACTCGATAACTTTTCTGAGCTCGATAAATTGCCGTTTACATGCGTGTTTGTTTACATAAGGATGTGACCAGCATTTTAGCCCGGCAGCTGTGGCTGCTAGCCCGGCGCGCTGTGAGGGGCTCACACGCAGCCCATGACACAGCTAGGTCAGGAAACTCTGCGTGCAGCAGTGTAGAAGCCAAATTAATAATATAGAGACAAGCAGG
The DNA here is from genome assembly GCF_902827175.1 of Gymnodraco acuticeps. NCBI lineage: Eukaryota > Metazoa > Chordata > Actinopteri > Perciformes > Bathydraconidae > Gymnodraco > Gymnodraco acuticeps. Next base: position 890,472 of record NW_022991040.1, read on the forward strand.
AGACAACGTGTGACTTACTCGAGGGGAATTTTAAGTTAAATGGAAGTGGTTGCAAAACCTAATACCACATCTCCGGTGTGGGGATATTTTGGATTTAAGCCAAATCAACGAGGCGAACCTACGGACTTGAATGAGCCGGACGGTGTGTCACATTTGTTTAAAAAAGGTAGCAACAAAAGCTAGCAATACGACCAACCTTAAACTGCACCTGAAACACAACCTACCCATTCCGTTTTCCCAGCTGGGAGCAAACACGGCAGCTGGAGAGCCCCCACCTTCCCTACAGTTTGCAATTAAAGATGCATTTGCCCGACAATGCAAACATGTTGTTGTTCCTTGCTCGAACTCTTTAAAATACAGATTTGGATATGGCCTATTGACGCATCTGGGTTTGAGTATGGACAGTGGACTTGTACACTTGTCTGTTGTTTTAAGGAGAGTTTTTTTGCTTTTGCAATGTGTGCTCATATTTATTTATGGATTTAATATATATATATATATATATATAGAGAGAGAGAGAGAGAGAGAGAGAGAGAGAGAGAGAGAGAGAGAGAGAGAGAGAGAGAGAGAGAGAGAGAGAGAGAGAGAGAGAGAGAGAGAGAGAGAGAGAGAGAGGGAGCTCTGTTTTCCAGCCTGAGTCGATTGAATTGATTGTTTTGGTTGTGTGTGATTTTAATTAATTGGTTACAATTAAATGTATTTATTTTATTTATTATATATAATTTATATATTTTAATATTATTTCACATTTCATTTGCAATGTTGAATGTTCAATACAAAGTTCTGTTTGAAAGGATGTACTTGAATTATTATTATATATTATCATTATGTCAGTGGTCTAAAATGGTCTTATACTGTATATGGTGCCGACAATATTATCGTTTATCGCAATAATTTCCGGGGAAATGTATCGTCCAACAAAATTAATTATCGTGACAGGCCTACTTACACACATATAAAAAATCCCGTTAAACATTACTAAACCATTGACAGTGCATGTACATTATATCGTGATGCAAGCTAAAGACAGAAACGTTAGTTTTGCAGTACCTGTGGATTTGTAAAGAGAGGACAAAAGTTAGCGTCATGCTCAGGCACAGCTTGTTTATTTCTGACATGCGCATGAGCTGAGCTCGTGGCTATAGTCTCCCTAATGGCTCCACAGCAGCGCCAGGGCGCCATCTACTGACGTTACAGTGTATTGTATAAATGTTAGAAATTAGAAGTATGTTAGAAAGATTACATTATTAACAACAAATAGGGGGGGTGTCTGTTTAAGTAAAACGTAACATTGTTAAGGGAAATGTTTACATGTCCTCAGTTATTATATGTATAGAGAGATTATGTATATTCTGTACTGTAGGGATGTAATATTATGATTGTACCACTGTGAGGCACTGTAGTGTTACGTGCTACGTAAGGACGCAGGCTTGCATCATATAAATTAGGGTGTGTTCACCTGATGCACGTGTACAGATCTATGTGTTGTCATTCTAGCTTATCTCGGCTGAGCGAAAGGAATCACCTGAGAAGCAGAGGGAAATAAACGTCTCCGTCTCCACTATAGTGCAACGTATGAAGAAGCTGCCATCCTAAACCTTAACAAACATCTAGCATTTCCAACCTGCTACACATGCGTAGGCAGGAAGGCAGAGCCAAGAGCAGGAACAACATAACAAATCAAGTATTCTTAACCAGAAGCTAGCTTTAATTCACAAAAATCGGATCATAAAGAAAAAACTGAGAAAAACTAAACATTTACAAACCAGGGAGCACAAGCTATGATCAGGAAAAAACCGACAGGAACATGGGAACGACGACGAACCAACAGAGAACTCTAGGGAAGAGAAGAATACATACACACAAGACTAATCACAAGAGAAGACACAGATGGGGAGGTGAAACACAGTGGCAGCAGGTGAACACAACAAGACAATCAGGCACAGGAGGGAAAACACAGGAAGTAAGACAGGACAAAACATTAGAGCCTTTTCTCAATTGTCAAATTTCCGCCTCCTCGACCCCTCTGTCCTCCGGTAGTGACCCGGAAATCGATGTCAGCGCGCCATGTTGAAGGACATCTAATTTCTCTAAATACGCATCGAGGACCGAGGATCGAGGAGGCTCTCTGGAAGAGCTATATATCCTCCGGGGATGTATTTCTTGCAACAATGATGTTATAATAGGATACTTTTATTTTTGTATTTACTGTTTTAATCGTGACGCTATGTTTACAGTGAGAACAGCTGCTGAGGTCAGTGCAGAAAGCAGAGCAGTGTGTATAATATATATAACAGTGTCAATCTTTATTTGTAGGCTTAAGTGGATATCTACCAGTGCTGTAGTCAAGTCACCAATTATTCGACTAGCACCCCCCACCCCCCCCCGTCGAAACAGAGGGCCTCATCACATGACTTTGCGTGGGGCGGCCCTGCTCTGATGATAGTGTTCAAGACACCTATATGTCTGAACTCGATCATTAGAGTAATATGTGATGGAGCCTTCTCTTCAATCTTTTTCCACATAATGAGCATTTTGTGCTGCTCTTTCCCAAATGTTGAAGCAAAATCTGTGAAAGCATACAGCACGATGTGGGGTGTGTCTCTGGACATCTTTAGACTGGAATAACGGGGGCGCGCCCACGGCCAGTACGTGAACTCGCGTCGCAGGTGCACAGGCCAGGACAGAGTACATCTGACTAGAGACAAAACTTGAATCCGAGTCCAAGTTTGAGCGTCAATGTACAAAATTCACGAGTCAGAGTCAGAGTCACCGTGCGCGAGAATTCACAAGTCCGAGTTCGAGTCCGCGTCAATCAGTACGCGAGTCCAAGACGAGTCACGAGTCTACAAACAAAGAGTTGATGTTTTTCTAAAACCATAATAAAATGGTTGTAAATAAACGGCTGTATCCTGATATATATCATATGCTGTAAGAGCTGTATGTGTTGTACAGTGTGTAGGTGCGAGTGTGTGCATAGATGTGGCGGACAGACGGGTCTCAGTTTTTTTTTTCTTCTCCTGCTTACTTTTAATAATTGTAAATAAAACTTTTGGCCCGCAATTTCATTTCCCCATTGTAGCGACCATAGACACTAAATCATGACTTTGTGTGTGTGTGTGTGTGTGTGTGTGTGTGTGTGTGTGTGTGTGTGTGTGTGTGTGTGTGTGTGTGTGTGTGTGTGTGTGTGTGTGTGTGTCTGTGGGAGGGAACAGGCTCCTGAGCTGTTCACTGTGGAGAAGGCCTGGGAGGCTCTGGGTATAGCTGAGAGGAAGCTGCTGGGGCCTTTGGGAATGAAGACCCTGGACCCTGAGTGAGTTTGCTGCATCTGTATTTAGCCGCATGTCATCACACCATCACTGCCAGTATATTGAGTCAAATAGAATCATAAATATGTATCGTTAATTAGCTCTATAGAAATGGGTTTTATATTCTTGCACACACCAACATCTCTGAGTCTCAGTAAACAGGATATATAGGAATGTTACAAATTAAATATCCTTGGGGGAGCTCAGTTTTGCTCATGACTAAATGAAAGCACCATATCTATTTTCCAATTGTTGTGGCCTGTTTCGTAAATAAAATAATACCACTTCCAACTGAACTTGTCCTTTAAGAACACAAGATTAATATTAACAAAAGTAAAAATAAAGTTTATAGCAAGCAGTTTGACATTGCATGCATTATGACTTTCTAATTAGCAATCTTTCATCACAGATGACAATATAACTTATGATACATCTTAACTTTATAGCATACTTAACCTGTTTAGCCCGAGAGCCTCCGCCGTCGGGGGCTACAGGCTTTTTTTTCTTTCATGAAACTGTGTCTCACTCATATAACGGGAAGAAACTCAGCTAACTGACGATACGAACCATTTTTACCAAAACAAAACACAAGTCTCACAAGAAGCGTCTAAATGAGCCCTGAGCGAAAAAATGCTAACGCACTTAGCACAGAACTCTAGGTATAAATACTTTATTACTTATCCAAACTGCACAAACAAGATATCGACTAGCAAGCTGAGATTCCACAGATTCCAGACGTCTAAGTATCATCAGCGATCAGAACTCGCGACATGGGAAGCAAATAGTGCTGCGTACCTGGACACACATTCAGGTTCAGGTCCGGACTCAAGTCCAGAGGTTCAGGTTCAGGTCCGGACTTATAAGTCCGGACCTGAACCCATGGCTTGTGTCAAGTTGTGTGAGTAACTAAAGTGAACTTATTGTGAGCTAATTATCAATTCAAAAAAACTCATAATCAACTCAAATTCAAACTCGTCAGGTTTATTGTGCTCCCTTCCAACTTGTATCTACATTTCTCAAAAGATGACGCTGAATAAACGCCCTAGTCGGTTAGTCGGACCGATGCTACTACTAGTATATCTTGCTATAATGCTAAGAATAACAATTTTTTACAAGCCTATTTCCTGAACTGAAAATCCTCCAAAAAGTATTGTTCAGCTTACCCGTTGTTATTTTGGTCGCCAAACATCGCCGCCAATGTGGCTGAGGCCGCATGTGGAGTAGTTTATATTTTGTGGTTTCTCCTCAAGTGCCTCGCTATGTTCGTTGTTCCCCCAGCGTACTTGATCACGTTCCCGCACAGGTTACACTTCGCAGTATCTAGCGGCAGTTTCGTCACATGGTCCCACACATTACTGGATTTCAAGCCCCGCGGCATTGTGTTTACATGACCCGGGCCGTGACGCCGTAGACCAAACAAAGGTGTTAGCTACACTACCAAATATCCAATATGGCGACCAGCAGCCCACGCTGTCCACTATGTCTAAGCCAATCACATCGCTAGCTTCCCTTGACGTCACACAGATCTCGCGAGCAGTTGCGATATTTTGCGAGACTTCGTGAGTTCAGTAATGGCCGCCATATCAGAAGCCGACACAATGTTTTTCGTCTTTTCTCAGAGCCAACAATCTAAAACGGTCGGTCGGTCTAATGGCCCGTCCACACAGCGGCGTGCGTTGAAGCTTCCAACGCTTCTGCCCATTCACTTTGAATGGGGTGACGTCACTTTTAGCCGAACTGCATCGTGGGAAGCGACGCGGAGCGTTGCTGGCGTGGCTCGCTGCAAAAGTTGAGCAATGTTCAACTTTTGACGCCTCGGCAGAAGCGTCAGCCAATCGAATCATATGCCAGTACAAGCTCTAGCCAATCAAACCGCTGCTTGTGTGTCAGGGGCGGGAGATTCATGTGATTGGTTGTTGGTCGATTGTCCGACACGCCCGCCGGCAAGCGTCAACGCACGCCGCTGTGTGGACGGGCAGTAAGAGCCTCGGCTTTAGGTGTTCACAGTCAGAACATGCTAGAGCGCTGTGCATTGATGGCTATCGGTCAAGTGTTTATAAAATTGAGCGTTGAGGAAAGAAAGACTAACGTTAGAGAACTATGACGAGGCAAAAGCCATCCGGGGCGCAGTATAAAAACTGAAGAAATGAAGAAGAAGAGAAACGTGCCAAGGTGAAAGGTATGCAATTTTGATTGTATTATCAACATTGGCGAATGGATCATGTAATCTTGCTAGTTAGCCAAGCCAACGTTAGCTAGCCAGCGTTTGTTATTGCCATTCAGTCTAAACTGTCATAAGGCTATTTTCGTTGTGTCATGAAATAGAAATATTAGTAATAATAACAATGTTAGTTTTGGTGTAGCGAGCTAGCCAGTGTGGTGGAATGTTAGTTAGTTTTGTTACAGCAATGCATTGTGGGAGATTATCATAGCACGTGAGGATCTCTTGAGGGTAAGGTGCCTGTATTATCTCGGTGGACAAAATGTATGTTTTTATTTTATAAGGACAATAACGTACTGTTGTTTGTTTAGTGTAATGTTAATTGTTTAATGCTCACAGTCACAGCAACATGTTTTTAGTGTGATTGGCTATTTGTTTTATATGATTTATCAACGTGATCATCAATAGCTAATCTGAGCACCAGAACCCAGCTCAGAGTCCTTTTATGCTGTCCATTGAAATGCAAGTATGTGAGTTTTATACACCAGTTTATTTATGTTTAATGTTTCACATTGCTCCACATGATGCCTCGACTACAAAGTCTTCCATGTTTCTACGCTTCTTCCTCTGCGTCACAGTTTCGGGAATATCAAGATCATTGCACAGGGCCTTGGTCTTGTCATAGACCTCATGTGCTTTCTCGTTACTTCGGTAACTTTTCAGTGTGTTCTCAACTGCTGTTTTGTAATCTACTGCCTGCACCAAGTCAATTGTTTCTTTGTGCAGGTATTTGTGCAGGCCCTGAGTGGTTGAGAGCAGTGTCTGGAAACATGACAGCATGTAGATGGTACTGGGGCATGTTTCAAAGCTTGCTTTCCAGTCCCTTTGGTAGAGGGGTCTAAAGGCTCCCTAAAGTCTTGATCAAAGCAGGAGGTTTTTGACATGCCCCAGCGAACAAGTGTTTGTCCCCTCTACCTCTAGCTGTTTCTGAAATGTTTGCAATCTCTGATGGTGGGAAAGAGATGTGGAGAAGAAAGAGTAGAGACACTCCAGGAGACCAACGCAGGTATGTGAGTTTTCCTACCACCAGTTTGTATAAGTTTAATGTTTCACATTGCTTGTGAAAAATATACTACACTATACGATCACTGATGTTTTGTTTGTTATTTTGTAAAAGAGATAGCATGAGAGGATCTCTTAAGCAATGCAGCTCACGTGTCCTTTTTATATGCTGTCCAATGAAATGCAGGATAAGTAATCACCAGCTCTGAGTGACTGTTGACGAGGGGACACTACACCGGAGTTACATAGGCAGAGATAAAGTGCTCTTTTGGGGGGAACTCACCTCCTCTGGGGGTGAGCCGGGCCATGCTCCCCCAGGAAGCACTGTTTTAAAATACTGACTCAAAGCATCAATCTTAGTGCACTATTGAGACCAACATCCAAGAGATATGGATACATCTTCCTCAACACCCATATGTGCCAAAAAGAAAATCAAAGAATCAGATAACGGGTTTATTATTTAAACACATAACGGTCATTTCCAATGAAATATAAACTCATGTCAAAATTATTAGAAGTAGTTAGTAATCAGATTAAACAGAAAAACAGGGATGGAAGGAGAAATAATAAGCCCTCTCACTTGGCTGTTTGCGGTTGAAATGAACGCTTTTTGCTGGCCAAAGCATGCTGGATGGAAGCAGTGTGTGTCTCACTTGCCTGGGCCCTCTATCGTGCAGTCCCCTGAAATCAGTCACTGTTACTCATTGACTCTTGTCTGTTCTGGTGTTCCTGTTCATTGTTGTCTCCATTGTCGTTCTTGTCTGTTGTATCTCCTTCTTGTGTGTCCCTTTCTCCTGTTCCCCTTTCTTCATCCTCTACTCTGTTTGGCTCATCTGTGATGACTGTGTAGGTAAACACAAACAAGTATGTAAGTCAATCCGTTTCCAGCTCTGTCAAATAAATGAATTTCAAGATACACACATTTGTCTTCATTAAAATGAGTGTCACCACACTGTCACAAAATGTAATACTAACCAATTGAAAATAGTTACATTTACATTGGAAAACCTCTTGTAGATATCACTGTTAAGAGTAGTTATCTGCCAATAGGACAGAATCATTCCTATACAAATGCAGTTTGAGTAATTCACTTAATACATTTACTTAAAACTTTAATATAGTCATTTTCACTTAATACTCTAATATAGTCCTCTTTCTGCATTCAACACTAAGGAAAGCTGTACAATTTGACATGATAATGAGGAATAAAGGCCTCCGACAATGCAGATCATTTTTTGATCAGATCAATTTTAAGATGCGGGTCAAGGCTTCATATTTGGGAGCATAGTGTCCCTTGCCCCCTTTCAGGAGCCCCACTGGATTGGCTTTGATCTGAAATATTTGTATAAAAAGCTTGTTAGCTGGCTGTCCATCTCATAATGTTCACATAGAAACTAGCTGTCAATAGGAATATCATTCAGAAGAATTATATTTCATGCAAAATCTGTCTCAAAAAGAGGTTGCACATTTAAATGCAGGTGTTGTTATGGCAACGTCAGTGGCCAGACAGCCACATTTACTGCTGCAAATACGTTCAAACATGCTGTCGACACGCAAAGCAGTGGCAACTATGCCACCATTTCAGCTGACTTTTCCTCAGAAATACTGTCACATAACATCCATATATTTCAGTGCTAGGTTGATGCTAAGCTAAGCTAACTATGAAACACTTTAACTGACAGGACTCCGGATCAACTGCTTCATGTCGAACACAGACAGTAAGTCAACATTTCCCAGAGAGCTTTCTTTGAAATCACCAGGTAACGCTAAAAAACACAACATTTAGATTGTATGACAAAGTGTTTATTTAATATATCTGGCTAGCTATAGCTACTGCTAACGGTTTAGCTTACCCCGCGATTCAAAGTAACGTCAACGTAGCTATAATTTATGCTTTGCTTACATGTTCGCATAACTTGTAAGTTTACTGACAGGTACATACCTTGTTCACCTGGCTCAGGTGGTGCTCTGGGGTTGTTGTGTGAGCCACCACCTGAGAATTGCCGTCTTTTTTTATTAAAGAAATGTCTAATGTCCATCTTCAGAATCTCCGCGTCCGGGGCTGACAGTTTTAAAGTTTAAACATTGTCACAGAGGAGAGGTACGTACCTGTCAGCCAATAAAACACGTTTATGTCCATGCAACTCTCTGATTGGTCTGGTGGCGTCGTCTTGCCTCTGTGTTGCATTCAATGAACTAACGTTAGCTAACGTTAAGTTTACCTCAAAAAGCACATTGACTATCCGAGTCAAACATTTGCCAAATTCAACCCTGTCATAATGTGCGCTATCGTTAGCTAACTAGCTCAGTGGTTCTCAACTCCAGTCCTGTTGAATGTTTTCGTTCCAACCCAGAACTAACACACCTGATTCAACTGTTCTAATAAGATAGGCATAGCTCTTGATTAGTTTAATCAGACCTGTCAGGCTGTCCAAAGGCTTACTAACTAAATAATAGCTACATTTAACAAATGGAAATTATTCAATGTTGATAATACACATTTTGTTATATCATTTTAGATTCACTTTTAAAATATCTGGGACCACCTGCTGCATCAGTTGACAAGGAACAGCCATGCAGCTCAGCTGCGCCGGCTTCCTCAGGTGAGTGCAATGTGTCAATAGATGTTCCTGATGATAAATAATTTAATGTGAAATCCAGTCAATATATTTGCTCTTGTGTGTTCTTTCTATATTTATAGACCTAGAACCACATGAAGGAATGTCAGAACAGCAAGCTACTCATCCTGATGAGATGACCACTGTGCCTGTTTGTTCTGGTGAGTACAATATGTCAATAGATGTTCCTGATGTGATGATAAATAATTGAATGTAAAAATGACTGTTGTGCCATTTCTAATCCAGCCAATATATTTGCTCTTGTGTGTTCTCTATATACAGTATGTATAGGCCCAGAACCACTGCAAGGAACGTCAGACCAGCCTGCTGCATCTCATCCTGATTGCACCACAGTTTCCACCCATACACTCTTCTCAGGTGTGTGCCTGATGAATGTAAAGATGTTTAGCTATAAACCTAATTGTCCTCATGCTTTCAAATAATTGCTTTCTGTTTTTATTTACATTTTACACACTGTCCCAACTTTTTGGGAATTGGGGTTGTGTGTGTGTGTTTGTATGTGTGAAGATATTGTGAATATGAGGTGAGAAAATGTGCTTCACATGCCCTCCAGATGCAGCAAAGACAGACGATCCACTACCAACCGATCCTGCTGACTGCCCTTCACATCTCACAGACACAATGAGGACAGAGTTTGTTCAGAGAGGACCATATCAGATAACACCTGATTTCATTTTCCCCAGGAGAGATGATGGGAGAAGTTGCCACCACCAGTACTTCAGCAGGACCTTAGTAAATGGAGAAAGGATCAAAAGAAGTTGGGTGACATATTCAAAAAAGAAGAACAGTCTTTTTTGTTTTTGTTGTCAACTTTTCTCTCCAAAACAAATTCATTTAACAAATGCAGGACTGTCGGATTGGAAAAATGCAAGTGCTGCTTTGACCAGCCATGAAAATAGTCCGGAACACCTGAACAATTTGGCGTCATGGAAATAATTGGCAGTTCGATTAAAACAAAGTACAACAATAGACAAACAAGAGCAGGCCCTCCTTGAGGCAGAGAAGAGTCGGTGGAGAGCAGTGTTGACACGACTGGTTGCTATTGTAGTATCTGGCAGGGCGAAATATGGCATTGAGAGGAAAGACAGAAATACTCCACTCTCCTTCAAATGGAAACTTTTTGAAAGAGGTTGAGCTTTTGGCGCAGTTTGACCCAGTGATGAAAGACCACACTAACAAGATTACAAGTAAAACATCCCACCACAGCTACTTGGGCAAAACCATTCAGAATGAGTTGATTGAATGCATCAGTGGAAAGATTCTATCTACAATAGTGCAAGAAATAAAGAAATGCAAGTACTTTTCCCTCAGTTTAGATTGCACCCTGGATGTTAGCCACACTGAACAGCTGTCAGTAGTCATCAGAATTGTGACACTGGAAGAAGACCCCCAGATTAAAGAGCACTTCATGGGATTCCTAGTAGCAGAGCAGTCCACTGGTGAAAGTTTGTCCGCCCTGATTTTGAAGAGGCTGGAGGAGTTGCAGATTGCCTTTGATGACTGCAGAGGACAGTCATATGACAACGGCGCAAATATGAGAGGGAAGAACAAGGGAGTACAGGCCAGGCTACTGCAGTTGAACCCAGATCTTTGTTTGTGCCTTGTGGGGCACATACACTCAATTTGGTCATTGCTGATGCTGCCAAAAGCTCCAAAGATGCCATATCATTTTTTGGCATTGTGCAGAAGCTATACTGCCTGTTTTCTGCCTCTACACAGAGATGGGCCATCCTCAAGAAACACGTCAACCTTTCACTCAAAATGTGGTCAGAAACCAGGTGGGAGAGCAGAGTGAAAGCTGTGGAGCATCTGCGATATGAAGCCGCAGCTGTGAGAGAGGCACTGCTTGAGGTGAGAAACCAGGCCAAAGACCCAATCATCAGGATTGAAGCCCAGTCTCTGGCAGAAGAAGTGGGATCATTCCGCTTTTCACTGTGCACAGTGGTCTGGTATGATGTGTTAAGTCAAATTCAGCAGGTGAGCAAATTCCTGCAGTCCCAAACAATGCAACTGAATGTAGCAGTAAGTCTACTGAAAAAGACTGAAAAAACTCTCGAATCCTACAGAGCCACAGGTTTTGTGGCTGCACAAACATCAGCCAAGGACATGTGTGAAGACATGAATGTGGACGCAGTCCTTGTGCAAAAGCGGCTGAAGTCAACAAAGAGGCACTTCTCATATGAGTCTCCTGATGAGCCATTGAGGGATGTCTTGCAAAATCTGGAGGTAACCTTCTTTAACGTGGTGGTGGATGCTGCAGTGTCAGCACAAAAGGAGAGGTTTACCACTCTTAAACATGTGCAAGACAAGTTTGGCATTCTGTACAATTTCCCAGACCTGCCACACCAAGAGCTGATGAAGCAAGCAGAGGCACTTGCACACACCTTAAGCCATGGAGCGCAATCTGATTTGGATGGGAAGGAGCTGGCTCAGGAGTTGGAAAATGTACCTGACTTGCCATCAAAGAGCATGACAACTCTTGAGTTGTTGAAATTCATACACACAAAGCAGCTCACCGAAATATATCCCAACTTGTGTATTGCTCTGCGGATCAGTGCAACGCTACCAGTAACAGTAGCTTCAGCCGAGAGGAGTTTTTCCAAATTAAAACTCTTGAAAACATACCTGAGGTCAACCATGGCTCAAGAACGCCTCAGTGGTCTGGCTGTAATCAGTATTAAGCATGAGGTTGGTGGATTGCACTGTAAATAAAAACCAGTAGGAGCTAATAGGCTAACCTTGTGTGATGATAGGGAGTGGAATGTAAATAGTTATTGAGACAAAGTGAATTTGTAATTTTTATTTATTTGTTTGTTTATTTAGCATATTATATGTGTAACATATTTTACAATACATAATTTTTAGGGCTGTCAAGTTAACGTGTTAATAACGCGTTAACGCAAACAAAAATTAACGCCACTAATTATTTTAATGCGATTAACGCATGTGTATTTTTTTTCCTCGACCGCCCCGTAGTTTTAGAGCGCATTGAGTTTAAAATACCGTCTACAAGCTGATGCTGACAGCCCCGCTCCTGCCGCCCGCTTGTGGCAGACCACACTTCCATGCTCACCGGCAGGCACCGACTGGCTATTGGGAGGACCGGGAGTGTGTGTGTATGTGTGGCCCGAGCGAGCGAGCGAGAGAGAGACCTTACGTGCATTGTTGTTGTTAGCATCTGGTGCTAGCTAGCTGCGCTAACGGATATAAGGAGCTGTTTAAATGCAAACAGAGAAGCGACATTTTGCCACAACTGCGCCGAGCACTTGACTTTATGCAGGTAGCCAGACAGTGGGACATTGTACGAAAAGTCAGCACACTCAGCACGGATAGTACGCAACATGATTGCAGCGTCCAGGCAGCTCCCGTTCGAGCATATGCCTTGAGTTGCATATAGCTCCAACGATCCATCACACACACACACACACACACACACACACACACACACACACACACACACACACATCACACAACACACACACACACACACACACACACACACACACACACACACACACACACACACACACACACACCACACACACACACACACACACACACACACACACACACACACACACACACACACACACACACACACACACACACACACACACACACACCATTTGTATTGTATTATTGTATGAGAGAGGTTCTAGGTTGAATTGAGGCGAATATTTGTAATGTTCAGAGGTTGTTGTGTTTAATATTCATGAGAATATTTGCCATTGTTCAAATGATAATAAACATTAGCATAAAGCATATTTGTCCACTCATATGTTGATAAGAGTATTAAAAACTTGGAAAATATTCCTCTAAGGTACATTTAGAACAGATAAAAAACGTGCGATTAATTTGCGATTAATCGCGATTAACTATGGACAATCTTGCGATTAATCGCGATTACATATTGTAATCGACTGACAGCCCTAATAATTTTCTTTTAAAGCAAATTTGCACGTTATTTTATTGTTTGTTATTGTTATTATTATTATTGTTTGTTAGCTAAGTTGTTTATTTGTTTTAATTCTTTAGTGTGCACTTTATAATTTATTCTTAGCTCTTGTTCTTGCTTGTAATAAATAAAGGTGCAGTACTTTACTGTATAACTGTTAAGATGTTTTGATTTTTTTTGTGGGGGGGGGGGGCGCAGTGGTGAAGCTCGCCTAGGACACCAAATGTGCTAGGTCCGCCCCTGAGAGTGGCCCTGCCTATATTGTAATGCAGGCTTGAGTGCCCACTGCGACCTGTGTAACAGGTTCCCTTGAGCAGATCTGAGATTTAAAATCTCTCAAAAGCGCCGTTTTAGCTACAATAACTATAGAACAATTATACAGAGTAGAATAAATGAAACAGAGAAGTCTAATTAAACAAGAATATAACTTACAGTGGTTGCTGCGTCAATAGGTATTAACGTCACCCGATCTAGATGCACACTGAGTTCATCAGATTTTAAATGCGGTATTTGAATGCTTTTTAGCTGGAAGATGACTAATTTACACTGTTGTACTTCACGCAATCAGCAGAGTGGCCCTGCCCAGGGTCGGCTCCAGAACAAATCGAATGGGGGGGAAATCATTTACCAAGGGGGGGCACACACTGCCGTCAACAACCAACACACAAACACCAACGCAACTTCAATTTAAAAAAACATGCTGTAAAGTCTATTGTCTTTCACACACATTGCAGGAGTGTAGTGCTATTGTATAGCGCACCTATGACTTCTGCATACATGCACGGTTGTGGCACGATCACCAAAACAGAAACATATAAGGACAGAGGGTGTCGTTTTCTCATACTGATATTCTGCACAAACTGCGCTGTTGTATTTGTTGTAAAGTGTCTTTACTGTAGGTTATTTTTTATTATATGTACAGCACTTTGGCTCGACCAAAAATCGTTGAAAAATGTGCTATATAAATAAAACTTGATTTGATTTGATATGGACATAGGCCAACATATAAAAAGTATGCAAATGTATTTAGTATCCTATCCATGTGAACATGTTTTAGGTGGGAGTGGACTTAACCTCTAGGAGGGTCTGGGGGCATGCTCCCCCAGGAAGATTATTTTTAAAATATTGAAGTTAAATGCATCAATCTGGTGCACTTTGAGAGCAAAATGAAGAGATCTATGGATAGCCTACACCTCTCAGCATCCATATGAAACACAACTGTACACAGATTTACTTTTTCTTTATGGATATTTTACTAATCATTCCCCTTTTAAACTGTATTCTTGTGTTACTGTCCAATAGTATTTCATACCCGTTTTTCATGTATTCTCTCTTTAACAACTATAATGATCATATAAAGGTATTCCTCGAAAATACTTACATAAATGGTGACCAAACCGTTTGAGACCCACTGAGATAACTTACACTAAAGTGAACTATCTAAACACTGAGAGAGTCCTTACCTCACTGAGCTGACGTTATAAGATCTTCTCAGTCTGACAGGAGAGGACTCTCCTCCACCTTGGTGTAGAAACAGCCCTTTATATCCGTTAGCATAGCTAGCTAACCAGATGCTAACAACATTCCACGTTACCACTCGCGCACTCACAAAATTTGCTCGAGTGCCACACAGAGCCGAGCTTGAATGAAACACAGAGACCCATGTACTTGTACTGTACTGTATATCATATTATTTTCGATGGCTTTACTGTATAATCAGTACAACAGATGAACAGATCGCCACTGGGCTTTCATCTAAACACACAGCCACTTAATGATAACAAAAAAAAGGTCGGGGGTCATTGGTCAAGCAACACACCAATCAGAGAGCAGCAGTGAGCACACCTCAGGCTGTGTTTTATATTTGTATTCTTTATTTCTGATGTATTTCACACAAAAAACCTTTAGTAGAAACATTTTCACTTATATGATTAAAAAAAGAAAAAACGGCAAAGTGGCAAGTCTTGCCAACCCTGCGTTGGGGGGGCACAGTGACTCATTTGGGGGGGCATGGCCCGCGAATGACCCCCCATGACGCCGACCCTGGCCCTGCCTATATTGTAATGCAGGCATGAGTGCCCACTGCGACCTGTGTAACAGGTTCCCTTGAGCAGATCTGAGATTTAAAATCTCTCAAAAGCGCCGTTTTAGCTACAATAACTACAGAACAATTATACAGAGTAGAATAAATGAAACAGAGAAGTCTAATTAAACAAGAATATAACTTACAGTGGTTGCTGCGTCAATAGGTATTGCCTTCACCCGGTCTAGATGCACACAGATTATTTATTTGCTTCTTTCTACTTCACAGTGACAAGGTCAACTGTGGAATCTATGACAGTTACTTGGATAATGATAACTTCAACCAAGCAAAGGGCTTCAACTATCATCAAGGCCCAGTAAGCAATAGTACATTGACCTACAGCAGTACTTCTTGTATCCATTCAGTAGCATCTGACAACTTTGACCTTTAACTTCTGTTACAGGAATGGTTGTGGCCTGTCGGCTACTTCCTGCGTGCCAAACTTTACTTTGCCAAGGAAATGGGAAAGGAGACGTATGACCAAACTGTTAACCTGGTGAAAAACGTTCTCTCTCGTCACGCTATACACTTGGAGAGGTATTCACATCATAAATTGTTCAGCATGAAAGTGATGACTAGCAAACATGTATCTGTTTCAACCGTGTTTGTGAAATGACCACTAAGCTCTTCAATTTTCTCCTCTAGTTCACCTTGGAAGGGTCTCCCTCAGCTGACTAATGAGAATGGCCAGCACTGCCAGTTCAGCTGTGAGAGCCAAGCCATATCCATGGCTTCCATACTGGAAGTTTTGTATGACCTTTGACCAAGACAGCATAATAAACAGTGACCTTACACACTTAAATATTGCCCCAATGCTCATAGAACTCACATTATCTTGGTTTCCTAATACAATTAGAATCATTTCATTTCATTTCAAACCTTTATTTAACCAGATTGGTCCCATTGAGATCATAGATCTCTTTTTCAAGGGAGACCTGCAAAACCTAAAATCAATAAACTCAATCAGAGTGACTACATTTTAGATGATATCCAACCCTAGCATGATGGCCCTGTAATAATAATGTCAATTCCGTCTCTGAAGTATTTGGTTTTCCCAAAGCCATTGTATTTTACCATGTAGTACCAGCAATATTATAGATGTTGATATGATGTCATGTACGAGTATGTTTTTTTGGCACTGTATTGATAGCAGATATAAACAGGATACAGGGGATAATGACGGGCATGACATGAATCAATCATCCCTGGATAGAAAAAACACAGCTGCATGGTTAGTGTACCAATTTTGACAAAAAAGTATACTACAATTATGTTGATACAACAATCTTGTTGTTCTTGGGTAATCCACGGGATGACACCAAATATGGCAAGCCTCAGAAAATGTTAGCTAGGGATGGATGAAAGCAACAAGCAACCTAAAGTGAAATGTTGTTCCGCACAAAGCAAGAACTGCTTGCCATAGATTCTCCAAGTAGAATTCTACAGATTTCGACTAGAGGAACTAACAGTTTTCCTTCGTGGAGCAAGATGTCTACATTGCTTTATAATCTTCCACAGGTGCTCAATTGGGTTGAGATCTAAAGACTATAGAAGCGATACTATATGAGAGGGTCATAATAATCATCAAACCATTCGATGAGCCCTAATTTTCCAAGTGTTTCCTTTGATTTCCTCACCTGTCTGTAAGGTGTATTATTTGGTAACAAAGTAGTTGCTTTCATAACTGCTTAAGGTACTTTTAATGCCTAAAAGTTGTGTCCCTCACAGAAAGAGAAGGATAAACATGGGCTATGGAACGAAACACAGTATTTAATGTCATGTAATAAATAAACATATTATTATAATTTAAAATACCAAAGCACAGTGACTTCTTTGTTCAATTTAATCGGTAATCTGTTAAAGATACATCATTTACCCATATCATACCTTACAAATGAAATAATAAAAGATGAAAATAAATTATGAAAAGTTGTAAAATAGATAAAAACTATAACAGAAACCATAAAGAATTAAAACAAATAAAAAACAAAAAATTATGGAAAATACAAATAAAAATGTCAATAATATGTATGACTATAATTACAGATGATATCAATATTTTTATATAATTTACATATCAACTTACATATGTATTAATATTATTCACTAGGACCATATAAACATTGTTCAAATATAATTATTGTATATGTATAAATATATAATGTATATCTTATAAACTTAAACTTCTTATTTTGTTTTTTTCCCGGGTCGCCGAGGGTACTGGCGTTGTTTGTTCGCCGCTCCTCTGCCCCAAATCTTGTTCTTTAGTCCAGATCAGAACCTCTCCTGTCTGGCTCTCTACCTTTTAAACGTCAGTCATCAGCAAAAATAGCAGCATCATTCTATCGAATCGACACAGACCTTTGTGTTGTCATCTCCTACCTGCTGGCTCTTTCCTGCTCACCGGTCCCTAGCCCGCTAGCTCGCTAGCTAGCATTATCGGACCTAGCAGGCTGCTACCTAGATGCCCCTCGGCTCCCCGAAGTCTGCTGAGCTAACATTTCTGTCTCCACCCCAACTCCACCCTAACTCCACCCTAACTCCGCGGCTCGTGTGGGTCTTCCCATCCTGCTGCGATCAGCCAGCTTCCCCGCTGACATCGTCTCTCCCTGCCGCCTACAGCCGGTGGCTATCAAGCTAGTAGGCTGGTCACCCGGCTCCCACTCTGCACCAGGCTGTCAGCCCCTCCTACGATTCTCCTCCAGAAACCACTGGAATTATTCTTCTGATATGCTGAGGATTATCCTTCTGATTTTACCTGGACTCACACCGCTCCTTCTTCCACGGTCATCCGGATAATATGTAACGGCCCGCTAACAGTTAAAGACTTTGTAGCGCTGTTTACATGTGTAAAACCGTTAAATAGTGTGTGTGTATTAGCCTAGCTTCCCCGGTACGGTGCCATTTTGGTGACAACGTGATCTGACGCAGTAAGGATACAAGTTTGTCAGTATATCTGAAGGCTCCCGCACACTGAGTATTTACATGCATGTATAGTGATTGTGAGTTTGTAATACATATGTACTTTGTAAGGGTTATAAGTTAGTTACTGTTGGTAAAACAGTAAGGTTGTTTGTTACACTTAAATATGTTTCAGTAGTGCATTTTAGTGACCTGCCATAAATGGCAGAAGGTAAATAGTCAACATGACAGGTTAGAGGGGTCATGAAATACTACTTTTAAGTGAAAGTAAAAAGAAGAGTAGTATTAAATACAGGTTAACCTCTTAAACCCCCCCCCCCCCGATACCGGGCGGAAAAACACGTCACTGCAGGAGACAGCGTCTGGGGGCTTCTTAATATTTAAAAACCTATGAATGTCTTATACTCAAATAACGGGAAAAAACTCAGCAACCTAATGATATGAGCCATTTTTACCGAAACAAAACACAAGTCTCACAAGAAGCGTTAGCATTAGCCCTTAGTGAAAACAGGCTGATGCTACTTCCGGTGCTAACTAGCAAAAACGATCTTTAAAACGTAATATGTTCTGCACAAACTACATATCAGCTGAAAGCTGATACTCCACAGATTATTTTGATATAAGTATCATCACTGTAGGACACAAACTCACTGAGCGAGCAGCCAGAAAAGAGCAAGAAAACAACAACAGTGTTCTAAAGCATAACAATAATTATGTCTTACCGTTGCTGTTTTGTACGGAGCCCTGGAGGGTTCATAGAGAGAAAAATAAATAAAACGTGGCCACGTTTTACTTTCTCGTGCGCACGCTTTAGTAACTCGTGCGCACGAGTTACTAAAGTGTGCGCACGAGTTAATAAAGCGTGGCCTCGTTTTATTTAAATTGAGGGATTCCTGTCCGTGACTCACAGTATCTGCTGCCCACAGCTGTTTTATAGAAGGAAAACCTCCTTCACTTTATGAAATCTCAGCGGCACCAGTGGCCTGTACTACGAAGCAGGATTGGCTATTTACACTATTCATTCATGAAGTATGATGCTGCGCTGTCAGCACGCGTCTCCATGTTTGTGATTGGTCAAATGTTGCTAACCCCGTCCCTTTCACATGAACGCGCTCTCAGCCGGACAGAGAAACCCTGGTTGATTTACTGAGTTGATAACCAGCTTCGTAGGACCGCTTATCGACATCCGCGTTTGTTAGGGTCAGTTAAGCCGGGTAAATCGAACATATTCAGGTCCAGGGTCTGTTGAACTGGCTTCGTCGTACAGGGCACTGGAGGCAGTAACGTGTAACTCAGCAGAATCTGAGAAGAGCAGCACCAGCTGCAAAGAGCTGTGCCTTTTACTGTTTACTTCACTGCGTTTCCCTTCATTAGAACCGCTGAATAGAGATCGAGGCTGCTACGTTTAACCACACACACCTATACACACATCGAACTACCAGAGTATTCCCCCTCGCTTTATGAAGGAGATGTCCTGTCACCGGGGCGCATGATGTGTGTGTGTGTGTGCTCAGCTCCGCTCTGTGTGCGTGTTCGTGTGTATCCGACACCACCGGCATTTGTTTTCAAATTACCACGAACAGTACTTTAAACAAATCTGGTTCCCCATAGTTAAGTGTATTCCCAAGTGAAAGAAATGTGTTTAATCTTAATCTCGATGTGCTATAGTCCTGCCGGAGTGCACCGGAACGAACGATACTATCATAAACAAATGCCCCCCCCCCCCCCCCCCCACACACACACACACACACAAAACGAGGCCATGCTTTATTAACTCGTGCGCACGCTTTAGTAACTCGTGCGCACGCTTTATTAACTCGTGCGCACGCTTTAGTAACTCGTGCGCACGCTTTAGTAACTCGTGCGCACGCTTTAGTAACTCGTGCGCACGCTTTAGTAACTCGTGCGCACGAGTTACTAAAGCGTGCGCACGAGAAAGTAAAACGTGGCCACGTTTTATTTATTTTTCTCTCTATGAACCCTCCAGGGCTCCGTAGTTTTGTGATCAAAAGTCGTGTTCAAGGGAATAAAAACGCTGCTCAAGGTTAATCCAATGTCTCTTAGTCACTTTAGAATTGTTCCTGATAATCCATCATTACATTCATGGCCGCATCGTAGGTATAAAGTTTTGCAGTCCGGGGTTTAGGCGTTCTCACGTGCTGTTTACGCAAGCCTCTCTCTCCTTGACGTAAGTGTAAAGCGAGATTTACTAACTCCCCCTCGATTATATTAGCTCCAAAGTTTCAAAAAAGGTTTCAATCACCCAAATCAACCAATGGGTTCCAGAGATAGGATCCTGCGTAGTATGAATACTGCCAGCAGCGGCTGCTTTACGCACAGACGTAGCAGAAGCAGCCCGCACAATCGCTCCAGCACAGCAGCAACGAACACAGCGAAGCGACAACACAGCGAACAGAGACAACAGCAGGAAACCCTGATTAGGAACTTCAGGAAAGGTATGTACTCTCTCTGTTTGTATCTATTAGTTGTGTATTTGGTGTAATCTATAGTAATTCCACACTCGCGAAATACAAAATGGACGACGCTTTGTTGTTGTAGCGTTATCGTTCCGTGAGAAACTAAAACAATGGCAACATCATGTTGGTGAACGTATAAATAGATTAATTGTATTTCGTGACTATAACACGGCAGTATATAAATAAAGCTGTATTGTATATCAACCCAGTATATATATATATATATATACACATATATATATACACTGTTATTCCACACACGCCAAATGGATGCTGTTTTGTAGTTCTACAGACATTGACTAATAGCAGTTTATAAATAAAGCTGTATTGTATATCAGTCTATATATCTATATATATATACTATAGAGCGTGTATAATAACAGTATACATATATATATATATATATATACTATAGCGTGTGTGAAATAACAGTATACACACATATATATATATATATGTGTATACTGTTATTTCACACACGCTAAATGGAGGAATTATTTCTGATTTGAGTTACATTTTTGAAAGAATAAGCCAGTGAAGTAATCAAAGTAATTGTTTTTTCCACATTTGTTTTCACAGTGATGAAGACAAGTATTAAATGGCTTCTGGATCACAGCCATCAACATCTGCCTCATCCGAGCTACGACGTGCATCAGATCAGCATACAGTTGCCCCAGAGCCATCAACATCCAAGCTACGCCGCTGGACGTCTGCACCAGTACTAACTCAGCCTCCCTCTGCATCTTCTGGTTCAGTGGACAGACTGTCAGGAGGAAAGTGAAACGGGCTGGTGTGTGGAAGACTAAGGTTGTTACCGTTCCTGACACTGTGATGGACTACAACAGAAGCATGGGCTGCGTGGATGTGTCCGATGCTTTGATTGGGTACTACAGTGTTCACCACAAAACCATGAAATGGTACAAGACCTTTTTTTACCATTTTCTGGACATTGCAGTGGTGAACAGCTTCCTTCTCCACAAGGAGCTGCACAAGATGAGGGGTGACCCCGGGTGGTGCTCTGATGCTGGCAACACAATGGTGAAGACCTATCTACTGCACTAAGTGCCTGGTGCCTCAATTAAAAAACATTAAACACATTCAGGTTGTGTACATTTTTTCTTTTTTGCCAGTATTTACAAAAAAAATGCTTGTGGTGTTATTTCGGTTTTAGTGTCGTTTTTTTAGTGTTATTTTTTAAATAAATCTGCTCAAGACAAGAGACAAGTGTATCCTATGTTTCCTAATTGTTATTGTGTAAGTAAACCTTCCTAGAAGTGTTAGTCGGGTGATAAACATGTAAGGGCTGTGGCAAAGTACACACAGACACACACACCATTTACATACAAAACATTTTTAATTTAAAAAAAAATATTATTTTTTTTTAAAACACTTGTATTTGGATGGAATGATTACCTGTAGTGATAATACAATTATTTTTACAGTATGGTACCTGAACAATGTCAAATGGCACTGATGGTATCCAAATGTGCCCAAATGTCAGTACGCCTGGACTACTTTTAGCTAAACCTCTCTAAAAAGATCAAATTTAACTTATTTTGCCTCAATCTTGATACAGGGTACTTATTGTATGTTATACTTTGGATTCCTAAAGCTTTTAGTCTACTATCCCATCATTCAAGGGTAGTTTTCACTATAAGTAATGTGTTTTTTTTAGGCGGGGGTAAGAATTTACCTTTTTTTACTATGTTCCATCTGAATTTACTCTGACTGAGAAATATCTATATTGATTCTGACACTTCTACATCCAACTCAAAGATGTAACCTTGCTTTGAAAAAAGCAATTATTCATATAACCCTTTTAGAAGTTAAGTTATAGTCATTTGTTTTGGGCATAGCATTTTAGAGACTGAAACCTTAAAAACAGGCTCAGGGCTTAAGAGGTTAATGCTGTATACAAATGTATTTAAGGTACAACAGATTTTATTGAGTGTGAAATTCAATTCGACATATGTGTTTATCACATAAAAGAGTAACATACAGACAGAGGGAAGGTATGTGAATGGTTAATGAGGAATGTAAGTCGAAATTGAAATGCATAAGATAATTAATATGTTTATATGATTTTGTGTAATTGTTACAGCCGCTGCTACCTTGTGCCCTTAACTCTGTTTGTGTGTATATGCAAATGAGCTGGGCAGTTCCTATGCTGTCAGTGGCCGTCTCGACCTCGCAACATCCGCGGGGATTGGACAGACGTCACCCAAGCCCTGCCCGCTTCTGCCACGTCATCCGGGGGAGGAGTATAAAGGCTGGGCACGGATACCATTCGGGAGGCTCTGTATTGTGTGACAGACGCCTCAACCCTCGCATTGTGACATTGCCTTCGTTCTGTGATTTCTGAGACTGTTTAGCCGTGTGCATTTTGTGTTAGCTACACTGATTAGCAGTGTATTCAGTAGTGTTTCTGGGCGAGCACACTGTTTAGCAGCGTGTCGTCGGGTTCTGTGTTAGTATAGGGTTTGTGTGTGTATATTGCTTAGATCCAGGTTGATTAGCACCTGTAGACCAGCATTCCTGTGTGTGTATACTGCTTAGATCCAGGTGAT
Organism: Gymnodraco acuticeps; assembly: GCF_902827175.1. Taxonomy (NCBI): domain Eukaryota; kingdom Metazoa; phylum Chordata; class Actinopteri; order Perciformes; family Bathydraconidae; genus Gymnodraco; species Gymnodraco acuticeps. The sequence goes on from NW_022991040.1 coordinate 913,646, forward strand.
TAGCACCTGTAGACCAGCACCAGCTGTGTTTTCCCACAGTCCCGTTTTGTTATTGTTTTGTTTCCACTTTAGAAGTGAGGTATTTCCTTTCCTTTTGTATAGTACTGGGCAACTCTCTTTTGGAGACCCTGTTGTGAGATAGTGACAGATTGACCCGTTGTTGGGCCAAGCTGTTTGTGTACATCATTTACTCAGTTGCCGTTACAAATAAAACCACCGGTAACATATACCAAATCCAATCTGGTCGTGTCGTTTCCCTTTTGTACCCCTAGCCAAGAGGGAACGTAACACGTGGGGGCTCTCGTCCGGGATACATTTAAGTAAATTCCTGGGGTTATAGGTGGGTTTATTGTGGCTGAAAACGTTGTGAACGTGTGGGCGGTACACCCAGGTATGGCATCGTTTGATATAGAGGCGTTCTTGGTCTGGCCGTCCTATGAGCAGCTGGACCGGTGTACGAAGGATGACCTAATAGAGATAGCGCGGCACTTCAGTCTCGTGGTGAATCGGCAGATGTTAAAAAAAGAATTGAAGGCGTTGGTGGTGGATGAGATGGTGCAAAGAGAGGTAATTGTACCGGCTGGACCAGCTGAACTACCCGTGTCCGAAGTTCCCACTGAGGGCCTGTTGCGTCCGGCAGAGGCAGAGTTTACATTTACTAAAGGAAGGGGTGGTGACAGCGAGGGGGGGCGAGCTGTGGGAGGCACCGCTCACGCCGCCTCGCAGATGCCCAACCTCTCCTGTTGGTAGTACAGAGTCCCGGGAAGGGGCTAAACTCAAGGTACGTCTCGCCCGGCTCCAGTTGGAAGCCAAGGACAGGCAGCTTCGGTGGGAAACTGACGACATGGAGAAAGCCAGGCAGTTACAGCTGGAATTACGCAAGTTGGAAATGGACAAGGAAGTCCGGAAGTTGGAAGTGGACAAAGAAGTCCGGAAGTTAGAAATTGACAGAGAAGTGCGGATACGACAGCTGGAGCTAGACTCCGAGCTGCGCGCGTCCGGTGTTCCTGGTCATGGCGGAGGAGGTTCCTCGCCCTATTCTCACCCACCTGCCTTCAATGTAGGGAAAAACATTTCACTAGTGCCGATTTTCCGGGAGAATGAAGTGGATGCGTATTTCGCTACGTTCAGCTGGTGACTTGGGAGTCGGGACAGAGAAAATGTCAGGAGTTTGGAAGTATTATAAAATTGAAAGCGAAGGCAGTGTAACAGCCAGATGCAATGTTTGCAAGAAGGAGGTTCCGCGTGGTGGAAAGAACAGAGCTACGTTCAACACGACCAATCTAATATGCCACCTGATAAACAAACACCAACAACAACAACACGGCGAGTACACTAGGGCTGTACCCGAATATTCGTTCATTGGAGTACTATTCGGGTTTCAATTTCGTTATTCGGAAATTCATTTTTTCCCCCGTTTTTTTTTCAAATTGAATTGATTGAAATCTCCAGAAGAAGAAGAAGAAGAAGAAGAAGAAGAAGAAGAAGAAGAAGAAGAG
>NW_022991041.1:0-21668 GCF_902827175.1 Gymnodraco acuticeps
GAGGAGGAGGAGGAGGAGGAGGAGGAGGAGGAGACAAAAACAAAAAGAGCTTAGCTGGCCGGCTCTGTTTGGTGATTGGTCAACCACCTTAGAGATAGGCCCCTTAGCCTATCACGTACAATGTGTTGGGGCGCGAGCCAATAGGAGCGCAAGTGCTGAACAGTGATGTCACTATGTTCCGGAAGTAAACAAAGGAGGTCATGTGACCTTGGATATTTGGGTTTGGGTTAGTTTGAGTAATATATTGAAAATGTTCAAACGACCTCAAACTATTATTCCACTGGTTTGATCTTTAGAGATGGCTGTTGTTAAAACAAGATATCGTTTTAATGCAAAATCTGAATTTATAAAGCTGTAAAATAAATGTAGTGGAGTAAAAATACATTATTTCCCTCCTAAATGTAGTTAAATATCAGCTTTAAAGGTCCCCTATTATTCTGTTCTTCATCAACATATCACAGGTCTCAGATATATCCAGAGCCTGTCTCTGATTGGCTGAAACACCAAACGGATCATTGCAGCATTACCCACAATCCCCTCTGTTTCAGCCCTGTTTCCAAAGTGCTGATTCTCTGTCTGTTACTTCAGATGAAAATAAGGAGCCCCTCCCCACGCCCCTCTGAGAGAGGTTTGGTTACAAAGAACTCAATGGAGCTCTAGAGGAGGTTCAGGTGATAAGGGGGGGGGGGGGGTTACCTTGGTTGCTGATTGGCTAATGGTTACACAAGACAACACATCGTTATGACATCATCAAGTGGCCAAAATCTGATCAGCTCATTTTCAGACAGGTTTTTATAGAAATGGATCAAAAAGAGGGAGGGTCTTTGTTCCTGAAACTTTCAGAGTCTCTTTAAGAACAAGTACCTCAAATGATACTTCAGCGCAGTACTTTAGTAAATCACTCACAGAATGAGACGACAGTAATATGGAGTTATTACCAAACAACAACATTAACAACGATTCATTTACCACAAACACCTCCACATATTTACAGCAGGGGGCAGCATAGCAAACTTCCTGTTTAAATGTAAGGTAATAAATGTAATATTTATTATTAGTTTGGTGTATTGTAGTTTACTATAGCTTGTATTTTATATGTTTTATTGAATATTATATTGATTATTATTATATATATTATATCTTTCTCCTGTTGATTTGTATATTTTAATGTTTATGTATTTTCTTAAAGGTCCCATGGCCATTTCTACTGATCATAGTTCCATTGTTGAGCTCTACTAGAATAGATGTACATTGTTCAATGTTCCAAACTCACATTGGTTTCTCACAGCATCTCTGTATAGTCTGTGTATTCACTCTCTGTCCTACACGGCTTGTTGGAGCTCCTGCCCCCCCCCCCTGTGAGCCCAGTGGCCGTCTGCGAGACAGCGAAACCCAGCCCCAAACACACACCCGCAGCCTGGCTGGGAGTTTGTGTGTGTGCCCAGGCTGAGTTCCGCGGTGTCTCGCAGCAGCGAGCCTCGCAACGTCCCGCCGAGTGTGTGTGTGTGAGGAAGTCAGCGGATTGGTCCAAACGCAACGGCTTTGCGGATTGGTCACGTCACTATACCCGAAATAAGTCACTTTACCCAAGAGGTAAACAATGGAAAAAGAGAAACCTCCAACGAGGCGTTCTGGGACAGACAGGTCTTCTCTGTGTCAGAGTGTTGCTCCCTACAGGGAGCACTTTGAGGGTTAGAGGCTCTGCAGAGCGTTCACATGCAGAAGCTTCAGAACACAAGGGGACAGAACCAGAGAAGCAGGACATGAGACCTTTAAGTATATTTTGTGCTTTAATGACGCCATCTGCTGGATGTTTATTTGCCTACACCAACCCCAGGTTACAAGGTCACATGACTAAGAGGAAGCTTCCTATTGGTTGAAACCAAATTTAAAATAACTTGATGCAAATATGCTTCTGAATTAGTTTGATGGTCCCATAAAACGATGCCATTATAAAAAAAATAAGTGGAATTGTTGTAGAAAAGGCGGGTCTTGTGGTAAAGCTGCAGGTTCAAGAAAATGCAAATATAAAAGAAAATATTTGATATAACAACATGATAAAAGGCTATATGATACTTCAATGTGATACGAGTGGAAATAGAAACAGAAAACCGGCTTCAATCGAACATTTTATCTAAAAAATGTAACGTTTGTCCCCGAGCTTCACTGCCCCTAAATGATCAGCTCAACATCGTGTTAACAGAATCCACTTCCCTTCATCTCTGCCTCTCAGAAACACACCGATGCATTATTCAGCGTGCAGAGCTGCAGCAGATATGACAGCTCAGTTTAATATGCAGGAGACAAAGGGGGAGGAAGGGGGAGACTCGGGGGAGACGACCGTAACAGACAGGATCAGAGGAAACGCCAGCAGAATGAACCATTACTAAAACTACAATCACTTTAACCACAGCAGCGTAACAGATCACCAAGACCATCGGAGGCTGAATATGTACATTTAAAATTACACTTACTGTGAATACAAGTAGTAACTAGATAATACATGACTATTTTAAGCATTAAGACACAAAGCTACCCAAAACTCATCTGTTTGACTGTCAGAATGTATTTGTTGTTTCAAAAACTACCATTGTAATAAAAATAAAAATAATTGAAATTGTAAAAAATTATAAAATCACAAAAGAATGAGAAAAAAATAATAATTATGTGTATTTGTTTTTTAATGCGCATTTCAAATTTGTGCCAAAAAAAACAGGTGTAAAAAAGACATCCATAAAAAAGTTTTACGTTGTGTATATCTTTGAAAACTGCGATAAAAGCAGATTTTTTATAATAAACCTCGATGTTGTGTTAACATCATTTTCTTCTTATACTGTCAAAAAACAATCATTTAACCCTTGTGGACAAAACCAGACTGTAGGCTACAAACAAAGGATATAATGCAAACATCACAATCAATGTATGCACAACATAAAAAAACAACAACCCACAAATCAACCACTTTCAATTACCCATGTCTATTTTAAAAAAAACTCCCAGCCCTTGATTTTCTCGCCCCAAAAAAGTCAGACATTTTCAATAATTTCAAGGATCTTTGCTGAAATCACCTCCACCATGTTAAAGCTTTACAACATTGACTTCCTGCTTCAATGGAGGGGTCCTGCACCCCTCCATTGAGCCCTAAAACCCCGACACGACTGAGAAAATCATCCAATGGAAACATCCGACTTTTTGTCGAGGGACCCGTTACAACTTCAGGTTCAGCCAACAAAAACACGTCATCACTGAAACACCACCCTTCCTTTGCAGAAAGTTCTGCAGTGAAAGCGCTCAGGCGTTAACCATCTGGCTCTCTACTGCCCTATCGATACTTCTTTTTGGAAAGCCTACGTCATTTCGTAAGTCGGAATAACTTCAAATTTCGTAAACTTACGCAGCTGAAAGTGCTCTACAAAAAAGTTTCAAGAACCACCGAGATCTGCCCAACGAGTAAACAGTCAGATTACAAATACTTGGTTCTATTATTACTCGATAAAGACCAGATCTGATAAACAGCATCGAAGGAGGGGCTTAAACATATCTGCCATTAATACGCAAGACAAGTACTTAAAAAAAAAAAACATTAATCAAAAACATATTAAAATAGGCGGGGCTTAGACAGCAGTGCTCATAACTTAACAAGTTATCTAATCATCAAACATCTTGGTGGATATGTTTGGTGGTTCTTGGGGAGTAAGCCTAATAAAGCGTTACCATCCTGTTCGGAACGCCAAAAATACCCTAAATGTGTACCTCAAAACCAAGGAATGGAATTTCAACAAATTTGATACACATGCACAAGTGTTAACAAATATTTAAAATATCATAACCAATGGAAGTTGGAGTGGCATATTTAGCAAATGATGCGTTAGCTTAACCATCTGGCTCTCTACTGCCCTATCGATACTTCTTTTTGGAAAGCCTACGTCATTTCGTAAGTCGGAATAACTTCAAATTTCAAACATACGCAGCTGAAAGTGCTCTACAAAAAATCCTCAAGAACCATCGAGATCTGCCCAACGAGTAAACAGTCAGATTACAAATACTTGGTTCTATTATTACTCGATAAAGACCAGATCTGATAAACAGCATCGAAGGAGGGGCTTAAACATATCTGCCATTAATAAGCAAGATAAGTCATACAAAGAAAACATAGCCGCCATTAATCAAAAACATACTAAAATAGCCGGGGCTTAGACGGCAGTGCTTATAACTTAACAAGTTATCTAATCATCAAACATTTTGGTGGACATGCTTAGTCGTTCTTGGGGAGCGTTACCATCCTGTTCGGCACGCCAAAAATACCACAAAAATTGTCCCTCGAAACCAAGTTGTAACCAAGATCTAAAGTACCATAACAACCAATGGAAGTGGGCGTGGCATATTCAGCAAATGAGGCGTTAGCTCAACTTGCTGGGAGATGGAATAAGTCATTGTTACATAACCCTAATAGTCTAGGGGTGAAAGAGTCATTAATACATTATGTTAAAACCCCTTGACCTTTTCTATATATCACAGCAATGTTATACATTTGGGTTAAAATTACTCGTAGCGCCCCCTACTGCGTGGCAGTTGACCCGATATTCACAAAATGTAGTACCCAGTTTGGCGTTATTTCAAATTGGCGGCCATCTTGAATAATTAGCAATTTCTCCTGTATTTTTATCAAATGTTTACAAAACCATGGTAACGTAGTTCAAAAATACCAGATGAAATAACCGCATTTCAAATGTGATGCTTACTGGAGAAGGAATAACCGATAGCTCAAATGATGAAGTCAAAAAAGAAAACCCTGTTTTTCACCCACTACCCTTCCAAATTCCTCCCACACATTTCCATCTATTCACTTACAAATTGATCAGCTTGACCACAAGACGTCTGAGAATAAATTGCGGATATTTCGTTGATCATTTTCTCAATAGCATGGCTTCCCTCTGCGTGAAACAGTGTGCGGTAAAACTTCGACATGTTTGATCCGCTCAAAACTTGTGCACATCAGTGTCTATATATCTATATATGTTTACATCTAGATAGAAGACAGAATCAGAGGGATGAAACCCTCTTTAATGGTCACACATGCAGATTTGGTACCAGGAGCAGCTATTGCACAGCGCCTGGGGAGCAATGGGAGTGGGGGGGATGTCCGGTGCCTTGCTCCACGGCAGGGCAGGAGGTGAACTGGGACATCTCCAAGTAGCAGTCCACACTCCATATTTAGGTCTGGTCGGGGCTTTGAACCGGCGACCCTACGGCTCCCAGTCCAAGACCCTACTGACTGAGCCACTGCCGGACAAGTCTCTGCATTCGACCCATTAGGAGCAGTGGGCTGCCATTATGTACAGCGCCCGGGGAGCAGTGTAGGGAACAGTGCCTTGCTCAGGGACACCTCGGTAGCACTTGGTATTTCCGGGACTTGAACTGGTGACCTTCCAGTTGCCAAGCCAAGTCCCTATGAACTTTTCCACCACTGCCCTGATGTACATTCCTGCTGTTTCACAGAGACCTTCACCGGTAATACCTTGAGTTCATGCAGAGTACGAAAGTATGGAAACATCCTCTCAGTGAAAGTGTGTGTGAAGGTGTGTATGTGTGTGTTAGAGTCAGGATCAGAGAACGACAACTTTCCTTCTTTCCAGTCCAGATTCACTCTGACCCTCTGGGGCTTCTGCTTCAATGAGAGATCAGTGGGTGGACGTGATGGAGAGGATGCTTGGTATCCACCAGACATGAACAATATTCTCCATGTAAAAGGCTGAATGTCTCCTTTCCTCTGGACAGACTCTGCTAACACACCCACTGACCAGAATGTATTGTCTCCAACCTGGACGTCCCAGCTATGAGTCCCTGAGTCAAAGCCCTCAGAGCCCAGGACAGAGAAGTCATAAAGCCTCTCTGGATTATCAGGAGGTTCCTGCCTCCATCCTGCTCTCAGAGAGGTCAGATCTTCAGACAGGACGAGTCCTCGATGAGCAGTGTTTGGGTCCAGGATGAGAGGAGAGTAGGACACCATGTCCTTCATCTTGCTCCAGATGTTGAAGCTGAGGTTGCCCAGGTGTTTGGCCTGGTCTATCAGAGCTCCTGAGGGAAGCTGTGGATCCTCCAGCAGGGGGCGCTGCAGCCTCTTCACTGCAGCCTTGTAGTTGAGCAGGAAGGAGACGTCTTCAGCTCTCAGCTCCTCCTCTGTGGCTCTGACTGTGTGTGAAAGAGCTGCTATCTCTCTGCTCACAGCCTCCATCTTCTCCTCCATCTTCCTCCTCTTCTGCTCCTCTTCCTCCCTCAGTGCAGCCATCCTAGCCTCCTCTTCTAGAAACTGGTGAAGCTTCTCAAACTGCTCCTTAATCTGCGTCTCTGTGTGTTGAGCCTGGAGCTTCATGTGTTTCAATGTTTGATAAAACTCCACTTTAAGTCGTTTCAAATACTCTCACACAGATTATTTAAAGCAAAGTCAATTATTAAGTCCTTTGAATCTCTTCTCTTACAGACCGGACACTCCTTCCCTTCATTCACGCTCCACCAGCTCTGCACACAGTCTCTACAGAAGCTGTGGCAGCAGACCGGACAGCTGAGGTCTCTCTCTAAGCTGGAAGCCATGATTCTCCGGTTGAATCTGAGCACAGAGCAGCAGCCGCTCCGTGTCCCTGGAAGTTACTTCCTGTTTGAGTCTTAGTTCCTGAAACTCCCCGTGTTCAGAGTGTGGATTCAGACGCTGCTCCAAGAAGAGTTACTATTCCAGATGTTCCTCCTGTAGACGTCCTGAAGACTTTTGTTCTGAATCTGACCGTCCGTCTCTCCCTCTCTCTGTGTGTGTGTGTCGTCTCATTGAATAACCTGTTTCCTGGTTCGTCTCAGGTGAGTCAGGTGAGGTGCGGAGGTACTTTATCACAGTTTGTTAGGTTTAGTTGCATTCCAAACCGATTGCTAATAATGTGTTATGAACTTCAGGCTACTTGCATAACCCCGATTCTCATAGTAGCATCAGAGCTGCTGCTTTGTAACAGGCTTGCACATTTGGGGATCGGATGCACTGCACCGAAACGATTTACTCCTGTCCATATAAACGGCAAGGCACAAGCTTGACAGCGAATGCGACCACTGTTCTTCGGAGGAAAAACTCTACGGTGAAGTTTAAAGTCAATGGGGAAGCATGAGCCAAACACCATGGGCTCAAAAGCAGAGTTAGGCTTTACCAATACATGAAATGCCTGTAGTCAAACTCAACGCACAAATGTCACCGACCTGCCAAGAAGAGGCTAAAGCTATCACCACGTCTTCAGAGTCAGAGGGATCAAGGCGACTTCCAGGGAGCCGGGTGCCAATGGGATGAGCCGACGAACCCCTTTCATAAGTTACAAGTAAAAGTCTTGCATTCAAAATCTTCAGTAAAAGTACAAAAGTATTATCAGCAAAATGAACTTATAGTCTAGTAACGCTTATTCTGCAGAGAAATGGCATTTATGTGGGTCAATAATTATATTTATACATGCGACATTTCTAGATAGTATTGCAGCCTCAAGTAGCATTTTACTGTCGTAGACCAACAAAGTTCTGATGGGCTCAGGTCGACTGATGTGAACCAATCTCCCCAGTGTTTCCTATATATATATATTTTTTTAAATAATAATAAGTGGCGACCCTTTTTTGGATTTGTAGTATTTGTGTTACTGTATGTTCAATAAAGGTGTATTTTTGCTAAATCTTGAGACATTGCCACTGTATGTACTAGGCAGGGCCGATTTTTGGCATAGGTCTGCGCTGGTCATTTTTTTACCGTTGGCGCTAATTTTTTACCGTTGGCACTCATTTTTTACCGTTGGCGCTCATCCTAATTTTCGGCCTTGATGTAACAACATTCATAATTAAGTAAATGTAACACCCTTTTCACCCCGGTTACACTTTTCATTTGCCCTGTACGATGGGCGCTGTAAGTGATGAAAGTGGGGGATGTTGGCTTATCAGGCGCCCGCAGCTCACAGCCAAAGTGCGAGCGTGGGAGCGAGAGAGCAAAGTGAGGGAGAAAGAGAGAGGGCGCACCGGTTGTTATTAGCATCTGGTGCTAGCTGCGCTAACGGATATAAGAAGATGATGTTTCTATAACCAGGGTGGAGGAGAGCTCCATTATATTATATTATTAGGATAAATAAAAACAGGTTTTAAATCATTCCAATGTTTACTATAGGACAATAAACCAGACATATTGTTTAAAGTTGGAGAGATACAAAAATATGCATTTAATAAATAAATGTTAACAAGGTAAAATAAGATATGAATGAACAACAAAAATAAAATTTATTCAATGTATTTGTTATTGGCTATGGTGGGTTATCGGTTATGTTCACATACTTATTCTATTATTAAAATGTAAACCGATCTTTTTCATATGGGTCTTTTAGAGTTGTACCCCCTAGATCAGGTCTCTAGTAATTGTGTGCTCAAAGTGAACCAGATTGAAGCATTTTACTTTAAAATGTTCAAAACAATCTTCCCGGGGGGGGGGGGGGGGGCATACCCCCGGACCCCCCTAGAGGATGTGCGTCCACCCCCCAATTAAAACATGTTCATACAATACTGAATACATTTGAAGCCATTTTGACGTGTATTACCTACGTCAATAAGTTTCTGTTTTTGTAGTGTATTTGCCTTTTGTGGAGATTTTTCATTTATTCTTTACATATAAAATCTCGCCTAGGGCAGCAAATTGGGTAGAACCGGCCCTGGTACTAGGCCTCAAGAGCCTTTCTTGTGCTGGCAGACACATTTTTGGGTGCACTTCGCACGCGCACACACTAAAAAATTCAACGCGCTCCGCGCTCACATTATGCTGGGCCCACGTGCCTTAGCACCGCTGCTATGACTCCATCCTAGGGGAGACACTGCTCCCTGTGAGTGAGCTTCCTGATTATGTTTTTTCTGAGCCCATAAAACCAGTAAAAGAAAATTGTATAAAATCAATTAATTTAAAATAGGATGTTGAAAGGTAAATGTAAGACAGAAAGCTAATATAAACAATGAATGATGAAATAAACCGACTACATGTTTTTATTCTAGTTAGCCGATAAATCCCTTCCGCCTTCAGCTACAGCCGCCTGCAATCAACATTGATAATTATCACATTTTCCCAATAGAGCGGATTTGTTTGTTATCCCTTTAACCTCCAGCAGAGTGTGTGAGTGTGTGTGAGAGTGAGTGAGTGAGTGAGTGAGTGAGTGAGTGAGTGAGTGAGTGAGTGAGTGTGTGTGTGTGTGTCCTTTATGGGTGTGTCTTTTGGTGGTCAGTGTTTCCAAAGGCTTTTTTTCGATACCACGGCCTACTACTAAAAAAAGGAGTCGTCGGCACATCACGGCCCCAGCAGCCAGGACGGAAAAACATGAAGGATTTTCATGAATCTGGCGCTGACCATAAACCCACAAACTGTTGTTCAGCTGCTCTGAGAGAACCTACAGCTCCCAGTGTGTGTTCAGGAGGGAAAGAGTAGACGTTCCTCTTTAATATAGCTTATAGTCAGGCTGACTCTGACCAGCCTCTGTTTGCTGTGTGTGAATCAGCTCCTGCTCCAAAGGCATTTTGGATTATGTCAGAAAATAATACTTACACTTATTAATTGATTAACATACTGCTGTTAAATCAACATGTTTTTATTCTCTTGGCTATATTACACTATTTATGTAAATCTGATAATAATACAATTGGGAAATATTGCTTTCAGTGCCAGGAGGATAACACAAAGATAAATCTACAATTAGCCGGCAACTGATGTTTAAAATAAGACATGCACAAACATACCTTGTTATTTATCAGAATTATGCTGGAGTCATAAAGTAGTTCATTTAAAAAAAAAATGTTTTTTATAATATTATATGTAATGAATGAATCACACATGAAAATCATGCAGACGTCACTCAGATCCATTCATCAACCACTCTAAACAAGGTGACACGTGGCGATACATAAAACACCCAACAAGTGAACATTCAAAATAAAAGCACTAGAATCCACAAAATCACAACAACAAAAAGCACAGAGTAAAGTCGGGATTTAATCCTGGAATTAACCTGGGATTAAGGCAAGGAGTAAAACTAGGAGTAAAACCGAGAGTAAAACCGAGACTTAATCCGGGAGTAAACCGTCTACAGTGTTGGGATTGAATGGAGTGTTTTAAAGGCATTACCTTAGTCGTGAAAATACAGATGCAGTCCATCGCTCAGAGCCGGGAGTAAATCCGGGAGTAAATCAGGGAGTAAAGCCCTGAGTTAATCCGAGAGTAAAGGCCCGGAGTTAATCCGAGAGTAAAGGCCCGAGTTAATCCGAGAGTAAGCCCAGAGTTAATCCGGGAGTAAATCAGAGAGTTAATCCGGGAGTAAGGCCCCGAGTAAATCCGGGAGTAAATCAGAGAGTTAATCCGGGAGTAAAGCCCCGAGTTAATCCGAGAGTAAAGCCCCGAGTTAATCCGAGAGTAAAGCCCCGGGTTAATCCCAGAGTAAAGCCCCGAGTTAATCCCAGAGTAAAGCCCCGAGTTAATCCCAGAGTAAAGCCCCGAGTTAATCCCAGAGTAAAGCCCCGAGTTAATCCCAGAGTAAAGCCCCGAGTTAATCCCAGAGTAAAGCCCCGAGTTAATCCCAGAGTAAAGCCCCGAGTTAATCCCAGAGTAAAGCCCCGAGTTAATCCCAGAGTAAAGCCCCGAGTTAATCCCAGAGTAAAGCCCCGAGTTAATCCCAGAGTAAAGCCCCGAGTTAATCCCAGAGTAAAGCCCCGAGTTAATCCCAGAGTAAAGCCCCGAGTTAATCCCAGAGTAAAGCCCCGAGTTAATCCCAGAGTAAAGCCCCGAGTTAATCCGAGACTTAATCCGGGAGTAAACCGTCTACAGTGTGATTTAGTGGAGTGTTTTAAAGGCATTACCTTAGTCGTGAGAATACAGATGCAGTCCATCGCTCAGAGCCGGGAGTAAAGCCGGGGAAACAGGCATGTCATCGCCTCCCTGCCTCCCCCTCCTTCCTTCTCTCCCCCTGCTCCAGGTGAGTCAGGGAGCTCACTCACGGCTTCATTAAGTGTCCGTCTTCAAAAAATAACGGCTCACATACACCAACACACACACACACCGACACACACACCGACACGCCAACACACACACCGACACACCCACAGCCTCTTTCTCCCGGTGCAGAGCCGCCTCCTCCCTCTGCGGGGGAGCACTGGACCACTCTGAGGCTACGTTCAAGGGCAGTGGGAAATCTCAAATCTCCCCTGAAAACCAAAGACTCTCACGCTGAGAAGCACATGCTCAAAATCAGAAGGAAGGAATTGGCTTTGGTATGTGTGGTGCACACAGAGACACGGGAAGAAGAAGACGTAGTTTAAAGACAATATTTACTCAACATTTAAATATGTAAGAAACTGTGTACAGTTAAAATAAAATATGATAAATACTATATCCAAAGGGGTAGTGTGGATTTACAATATTAAAAACATATTGTTCGCATGATGTGCATTAATGCAATGCATTTTGTATTAATAAATAGTCCGTGTCAGTGGGGTTCCCGGGTCTTGTTAATGACGCCGTAAGTAACCACACTCACTTATTCAAGTACTATTTAATTGGGTCATGTGTGGAACTCATAAAAAAGAAAGCTGTCAATTGCAACAGCAAGTGAAGGCAACGTTAAAACACCCGATTGTGCAATACACACAGAGGTAGGTTTGATATACAAATATGTCAAATGACACTCATCCTGAGAAGTACATGAGCAGAAGATGTAAGTAAACAATGAAGCTTATTACTGTCGTAAGTTAAACTCAAGTTCCCTCACAATCCAATCAAATCGCATCAACTTCAGTTCGTACTGTAACTGTCATCACCGCCGTTAGAAAGCAGGAGGGTGGAGATTTGGAGTATTTCATCAAAAATAATTTTACTAAACTTCCGCTACAGCAGCAACTACGATATTTGTATTTCATTACCGAGTCTGCACTGCGCATTAAGCGGCTGGTTGTGCATTGGGGGGGGGGGGTTCAATGAATAAGACGAGAGTTTGGGCAGGAGAGTGCGTGCGGACCTGTCGGTTAGATAACAGGCGTGTGTGAGTCCTGCATCTGTATGATACAAATGTGTGTAAAATGATACCGGGCGCTGTAATCACTCTTCTGGTTACGTTATTGCATTGAGGGTTTCTCATTTATCTAACTCCCCTCCTCGACTCCCCTCCTCGACTCCCCTCCTCGACTCCTATCCTCGAGACTTAGTCCCGCCCACAGGAGATGCGAGAGGAGGGGAACCGAGGAGAGAGGAGGGGAACCGAGGAGAGAGGAGGGGAACCGAGGAGAGAGGAGGGGAACCGAGGAGAGAGGAGGGGAACCGAGGAGAGAGGAGGGGAACCGAGGAGAGAGGAGGGGAACCGAGGAGAGAGGAGGGGAACCGAGGAGAGAGGAGGGGAACCGAGGAGAGAGGAGGGGAACCGAGGAGAGAGGAGGGGAACCGAGGAGAGAGGAGGGGAGCCGAGGAGAGAGGAGGGGAACCGAGGAGAAGCAGCAGGCGGTTAGAGAAATGAGAACTCCTCTCCTCTGAGCGGTCATTTTAAAGAGACGTCCATTAATGATGACAGGAGGCAGCAGCCCTCTGTCTGATGGACAGATGTGTTCATGATGACTTATATATTTACTTTGATTCATTCACAGTGCGGTGTAAACACACACACACACACACATTACATTACATTACATTACATTGCATTTAGCTGACGCTTTTATCCAAAGCGACTTAGAGTAAGTACATTCGACCAGGAAGACACAACCTTGAAGAAAACAGAATCATAAAGTACATCAGGTTTCATAGAGCCAAACATTTCAAGTGCTACTCAACTGGCTTTAGGTAAGCCAGTCCTTTATTAGTATATAAGTGCTTCGTTAATAGTTCTAATCGCTCGAAGTGGAGTCGAAAGAGATGAGTTTTCAGTCTGGAAGATGTGCAAGCTATCTGCTGTCCTGATGTCAATGGGGAGCTCATTCCACCATCTTGGAGCCAGGACAGCAAACCCACGTGTTTTCGCTGATGGGAACTTGGGTCCCCCTCGCAGCGAGGGCGCAGCGAGTCGTTTGGCTGATGCAGAGCGTAGTGCACGCGCTGGGGTGTACGGTTTAACCATGTCCTGGATGTAGGAAGGGCCAGATCCATTCGCAGCACGGTAAGCAAGTACCAGTGTCTTGAAGTGGATTCTAGCAGTTACCGGAAGCCAGTGAAGGGAGCGGAGGAGCGGAGTGGTGTGGGAGAATTTAGGAAGGTTGAAGACCAGACGAGCCGCTGCATTCTGGATGAGCTGCAGAGGTCGGATGGCACATGCAGGTAGACCAGCCAGGAGGGAGTTGCAGTAGTCTAGGCTTGAGATGACGAGAGCCTGGACCAGAACCTGAGTCGCTTTCTGGGTCAGCTGGGGACGTATCCTTCCTGATGTTGTAAAGCGTGTATCTGCAGCAACGGGTTGTAGCAGCTGATGTTTGCAGTGAAGGACAGGTTGTTATCTAGGGTCACACCCAGATTCCTTGCAGTCTGAGTCGGGGAAATAACTGAGGTGCCGATGTTGATTGTTAGGTCAAGAGTGGGACAATCTTTTCCCGGGAGGAAAAGCAGCTCAGTCTTGTCAAGGTTGAGCTTGAGGTGGTGAGCAGACATCCACTGAGAGATGTCAGCTAGACAAGCAGAGATGCGTGCGACGACCTGGGTCTCTGAGCGGGGAAAGGACAGAATTAATTGGGTGTCATCAGCGTAGCAGTGGTAAGAAAAACCATGCGGGCTAATGACTGATCCGAGCGAGTTTGTGTACAGGGAGAAGAGGAGGGGACCAAGAACAGAGCCCTGAGGGACCCCCGTAGTTAATTGACAAGGGTCGGACTCAGACCCTCTCCAAGTCACCCTGTAGGTACGGTCTTTCACGTATGAGGTGAGGAGGGAAAGTGCAAAGCCTGAAACTCCAAGTTTTTGGAGAGTGCGAAGGAGGATCTGATGATTCACCGTGTCGAATGCAGCAGACAGGTCCAACAGGATGATGACAGAGGAGAGGGATGCAGTTTTGGCAGTGTGCAGTTCCTCCGTGACAGCAATGAGAGCAGTTTCTGTGGAGTGACCTGCCTTGAAACCAGAAGGTTGTTCTGATTGAGATAACAGGAGAGTTGTTTAAAGACAGCGCGTTCAAGTGATTTAGACAGGAACGGGAGGAGAGAGACAGGCCTGTAGTTTATAACATCAGACGGGTTGAGAGTTTCTTTAGGAGAGGGTTTACTCTTGCCTCCTTGAGACTGTTTGGAAAGTGACCAGAAGTTAGAGAAGTGTTGATGAAATGGGTGAGAAACGGTAGAATATCAGGAGCGATAGTCTGAAGGAGGTTTGAAGGGATAGGGTCCAGAGGACAGGTGGTAGGGCGGGCAGAGGTAATGAGGGTAAGAACCTCACTTGGAGAGAGAGGGGAAAAGGAGGTTAGTGTGAGGGTGGAAGGAGGGTCTGGTGACCCAGCGGTGAGTAAAGGTGAGTCAGAAAAAGAAGAGCGAATATCATCAACCTTTTTTCAAAGTGGGTAACAAAGTCGCTTGACAGAAGTGAGGAGGGGGGGAGGAGCTTTTGGAGGGTCCAAGAGGGTGGAGAAATAGTTTTTTGGGATTGGAATAGGAAGATTGGATCTTATCTTGAAAGAAAGTGCTTTTTGCCTGAGAGATCGAAGCCACACACACACACACACACACACACACACACACACACACACACACACACACACACACACACACACACACACACACACACACACACACACACACACACACACACACACCACACAACACACACACACACACACACACACACACACACACACACACACACACACACACACACACACACACACACACACACACACACACACACACACACACACACACACACACACACACACACACACACACACACACACACACACACACACACACACACACACACACACACACACACACACACACACACACACACACACACACACACACACACACACACACACACACACACACACACACACACAACACAACACACACACGTTGTTTATTTTATTTGGTGAAGCACTAAATGCTCTTAGAAACATCTGGACTCTTTGTTTGTAGATATCTACTAAACTAAAGCAAAGAGAGTCGGCCTGTTCTACTGAGTGATATCTATGATACACACTGCTCTGCTTTCTGCACGGACCTCTCAGCTGTTCTACTGAGTGATATATATGATACACACTGCTCTGCTTTCTGCACGGACCTCTCAGCTGTTCTACTGAGTGATATCTATGATACACACTGCTCTGCTTTCTGCACGGACCTCTCAGCTGTTCTACTGAGTGATATCTATGATACACACTGCTCTGCTTTCTGCACGGACCTCTCATGCATCCACGAAGGAGCCGAGGAGGAGCCATCAGTGTCTCCTCGGTTAGAGCTCCTCCAGAGAGCCTCCTCTCTCCTCGGTTAGAGCTCCTCCAGAGAGCCTCCTCTCTCCTCGGTTAGAGCTCCTCCAGAGAGCCTCCTGTCTCCTCTCTCCTCTCTCCTCGGTTAGAGAGCCTCCTCGACGCTCGATCCTCGGTACCTCGGTTCCTACCGGAGGACCGAGGAGTCGAGGAGGGGATTTGATTAAATGAGAAAGGGCCCATGTGTGTCATCACGCTTCCTCATAAAACATTTAGCGCCCGACAGGAAGTGATATCAGCGGTGTTTTTCACAATAAAGCGTCGGCTGAGTTTATTCTGAAATACAGATTATGATTCTGTTTGATTTCAGTCAACGTTGTTTTTATTAATGTTTTCATATCTTTGTTTACTGTACAGCTGGTACCAACATTTCAGACTGTCTCTATTTATAAACCACTTATTTCCTCTAAACAAAGCGACACATGACGAAACATAAAAAACAAAACACAGGAAGTAGACCTTCACAATAAAAGCACAACTAAAATCCACAAACCACCTCCGTTATCGACCCTGAGCCCCAGCACAGCTCCAACCAGTAACTCTACTAAAGTACTTCATAGTACATTTACTAACCGGACCGGAGCTGTGCTGCTCAGACCGACAACATGGACCCAGATGGATGAAGCGCGATGACCCATGACCCCTGAACGCATCACCAACTCCTCAACATGGACCCATATGGATGAAGCGCAATGACCCATGACACCTGAACGCATCACCAACTCCTCAACATGTCGCTGTGTCCCTTCAGTCTTTCATTATCAATAATATCATTAATATAATTTAATATAAACCCAGAGAGAGGGAGCTGGGGTAATCAGAGAGACATAATGCTCCTACATGAATTTAATATCAATAGATTATATGTGTATAATATTATTTCAGATTCATTAAGTCGTCTCTGGTGTTAAATCTGCTTCTTCTTCTCTGTTTTTTAATTTACAGTGAATGAACTGCAGCGACACCTTGAGGCAATGACCCCTGACCCCCCCCCCCCACGCCCCACCGATGACCCACATGGACGGGATGGGACATGCAACCCCCACGCTACTTACATGTCCATCCGGGCCGGGGGGGGCGCTTGTTCTGCGCCAACGTGAGCAGGATTTCATTTAGAAGGGGGGAGTCCTACGAGCAGCCATTAAAATACAACCAGAGAGAGAGAGGGGAGAGAGAGAGACATTCAAAACAGGACACAGCGGTCCGGAGGAACGCGTTCATCATACTTTCAGTTCAGCAGATCCACATAGTACACACGGTCACATGACTTCACCTCACCACCGCTAAGCTAAAGGAGGCTAATGTTGGGCTATAAAGGAACTACAGCACGGTCACATGACTTCACATCCTCACCGCTAAGCTAAAGGCGGCTAATGTTGGGCTACAAAGTAACTACAGCACGGTCACATGACTTCACGTCACCACCGCTAAGCTAAAGGAGGCTAATGTTGGGCTATAAAGGAACTACAGCACGGTCACATGACTTCAGGTCACCACCGCTAAGCTAAAGGTGGCTAATGTTGGGCTATAAAGGAACTACAGCACGGTCACATGACTTCAGGTCACCACGCTGAGTCATGGCTGGGTTTTGGACTCATTCCTGGATGTAGAAAGGAGCTGCAGCTTTCAGATGTTGACACAGGCCCTTTTCTGCATTTTAAGTTTGTTAAATTAAGTCAGAATACCTTCTCTCATTCACACGATCATCCTCCAGAGGAACACAGGATGGTATAAACGATGAGGCATCATTAACAAACGGCCCGGACAGGAAGGGATGACTCGACAGCTTCTGATGCAACACTGACCACTAAATATTTCATCCCTGTTTCTCACAACTCCGATTATCAATCCCAGAGACACCGATGCTCGGCCAATAAGTGGAAACATCAGTCACGGAAAAAACACACGACTGTGGGTTCGTAGTTTTTAATATAAATGTGGATGTTAGCATAGTTTGGTTCACTTCCTAAGGTATAAGATTGAGCACCAAATGCTTGATAATACCTAGATAGTGAGCCTGGATGCCTGCAGCAGATCAAACACACCGAATCCTCTTCAAAGGTCTGATCTATTTTTAATATTCTCTATTTTTACTGCAACAGTGACCAGAACAGAGACGGGGAACAAACCTTTCAATCCAGAACCAGAACAGAGACGGGGAACAAACCTTTCAATCCAGAACCAGAACAGAGACGGGGACACGCCTTTCAATCCAGAACCAGAACAGAGACGGGAACACGCCTTTCAATCCAGAACCAGAACAGAGACGGTGAACAAGACTTTCAATCCAGAACCAGAACAGAGACGGGGAACAAGCCTTTCAATCCAGAACCAGAACAGAGACGGAGAACAAGCCTTTCAATCCAGAACCAGAACAGAGACGGGGAACAAGCCTTTCAATCCAGAACCAGAACAGAGACGGGGAACAAGCCTTTCAATCCAGAACCAGAACAGAGACGGGGAACAAGCCTTTCAATCCAGAACCAGAACAGAGACGGGGAACAAGCCTTTCAATCCAGAACCAGAACAGAGACGGGGTTCAAGCCTTTCAATCCAGAACCAGAACAGAGACGGGGAATAAGCCTTTCAATCCAGAACCAGAACAGAGAACAAGCCTTTCAATCCAGAACCAGAACAGAGACGGGGAATAAGCCTTTCAATCCAGAACCAGAACAGAGAACAAGCCTTTCAATCCAGAACCAGAACAGAAACGGGGAACAAGCCTTTCAATCCAGAACCAGAACAGAGACGGGGAACAAACCTTTCAATCCAGAACCAGAACAGAGACGGGGAACAAGCCTTTCAATCCAGAACCAGAACAGAGACGGGGAACAAGCCTTTCAATCCAGAACCAGAACAGAGACGGGGAACAAGCCTTTCAATCCAGAACCAGAACAGAGACGGGGGACAAGCGTTTCAATCCAGAACCAGAACAGAGACGGGGAACAAGCCTTTCAATCCAGAACCAGAACAGAGACGGAGAACAAGCCTTTCAATCCAGAACCAGAACAGAGACGGGGAACAAGCCTTTCAATCCAGAACCAGAACAGAGACGGGGAACAAGCCTTTCAATCCAGAACCAGAACAGAGACGGGGAACAAGCCTTTCAATCCAGAACCAGAACAGAGACGGGGAACAAGCCTTTCAATCCAGAACCAGAACAGAGACGGGGTTCAAGCCTTTCAATCCAGAACCAGAACAGAGACGGGGAATAAGCCTTTCAATCCAGAACCAGAACAGAGAACAAGCCTTTCAATCCAGAACCAGAACAGAGACGGGGAACAAGCCTTTCAATCCAGAACCAGAACAGAGACGGGGAACAAACCTTTCAATCCAGAACCAGAACAGAGACGGGGAACAAGCCTTTCAATCCAGAACCAGAACAGAGACGGGGAACAAGCCTTTCAATCCAGAACCAGAACAGAGACGGGGAACAAGCCTTTCAATCCAGAACCAGAACAGAGACGGGGAACAAGCGTTTCAATACAGAACCAGAACCGAGACGGGGAACAAGCCTTTCAATCCAGAACCAGAACAGAGAAGGGGAACAAGCCTTTCAATCCAGAACCAGAACAGAGACGGGGAATAAGCCTTTCAATCCAGAACCAGAACAGAGAACAAGCCTTTCAATACAGAACCAGAACAGAGACGGGGAACAAGCCTTTCAATCCAGAACCAGAACAGAGACGGGGAACAAGCCTTTCAATCCAGAACCAGAACAGAGACGGGGAACAAGCCTTTCAATCCAGAACCAGAACAGAGACGGGGAACAAGCCTTTCAATCCAGAACCAGAACAGAGACGGGGAACAAGCCTTTCAATCCAGAACCAGAACAGAGACGGGGAACGAGCCTTTCAATCCAGAACCAGAACAGAGACGGGGATCGAGCCTTTCAATACAGAACCAGAAACAGAGACGGGGAACAAGCCTTTCAATCCAGAACCAGAACAGAGACGGGGAACAAGCCTTTCAATACAGAACCAGAACAGAGACGGGGAACAAGCCTTTCAATACAGAACCAGAACAGAGACGGGGAACAAGCCTTTCAATCCAGAACCAGAACAGAGATTGGGAACAAGTCTTTCAACACAGAACCAGAACAGAGACGGGGAACAAGCCTTTCAATACAGAACCAGAACAGAGACGGGGAACAAGCCGTTCAATCCAGAACCAGAACAGAGAACAAGCCTTTCAATACAGAACCAGAACAGAGACGGGGAACAAGCCTTTCAATACAGAACCAGAACAGAGACGGGAAACAAGCCTTTCAATCCAGAACCAGAACAGAGACGGAGAACAAGCCTTTCAATCCAGAACCAGAACAGAGACGGGGAACAAGCCTTTCAATCCAGAACCAGAACAGAGACGGAGAACAAGCCTTTCAATCCAGAACCAGAACAGAGACGGGGAACAAGCCTTTCAATCCAGAACCAGAACAGAGACGGGGTACGAGCCTTTCAATCCAGAACCAGAACAGAGACGGAGAACGAGCCTTTCAATCCAGAACCAGAACAGAGACGGGGAACAAGCCTTTCAATCCAGAACCAGAACAGAGACGGGGAACCAGCCTTTCAATCCAGAACCAGAACAGAGACGGAGAACAAGCCTTTCAATCCAGAACCAGAACAGAGACGGGAAACAAGCCTTTCAATCCAGAACCAGAACAGAGACGGGGAACAAGCCTTTCAATCCAGAACCAGAACAGAGACGGAGAACAAGCCTTTCAATCCAGAACCAGAACAGAGACGGGGAACAAGCCTTTCAATACAGAACCAGAACAGAGACGGGGAACAAGCCTTTCAATCCAGAACCAGAACAGAGACGGAGAACAAGCCTTTCAATCCAGAACCAGAACAGAGACGGGGAACAAGCCTTTCAATCCAGAACAGAGACGGGGAACAAGCCTTTCAATCCAGAACCAGAACAGATACGGAGAACAAGCCTTTCAATCCAGAACCAGAACAGAGACGGGGAACAAGCCTTTCAATCCAGAACCAGAACAGAGACGGGGAACAAGCCTTTCAATCCAGAACCAGAACAGAGACGGGGGACAAGCCTTTCAATCCAGAACCAGAACAGAGATGGGGAACAAGCCTTTCAATCCAGAACCAGAACAGAGACGGGGAACAAGCCTTTCAATCCAGAACCAGAACAGAGACGGGGTTCAAGCCTTTCAATCCAGAACCAGAACAGAGACGGGGAATAAGCCTTTCAATCCAGAACCAGAACAGAGAACAAGCCTTTCAATACAGAACCAGAACAGAGACGGGGAACAAGCCTTTCAATCCAGAACCAGAACAGAGACGGGGAACAAGCCTTTCAATCCAGAACCAGAACAGAGACGGGGAACAAGCCTTTCAATCCAGAACCAGAACAGAGATGGGGAACAAGCCTTTCAACACCGAACCAGAACAGAGACGGGGAACAAGCCTTTCAATACAACAGAGACGGGGAATCAAGCCGTCAATCCAGACCAGACAGGGGAACAAGCCTTTCAATCCAGAACCAGAACAGAGAACAAGCCTTTCAATACAGAACCAGAACAGAGACGGGGAACAAGCCTTTCAATACAGAACCAGAACAGAGACGGGAAACAAGCCTTTCAATCCAGAACCAGAACAGAGACGGGGAACAAGCCTTTCAATCAGAACCAGAACAGAGACGGGGGAACAAGCCTTTCAATCCAGAACCAGAACAGAGACGGGGAACAAGCCTTTCAATCCAGAACCAGAACAGAGACGGGGAACAAGCCTTTCAATCCAGAACCAGAACAGAGACGGAGAACAAGCCTTTCAATCCAGAACCAGAACAGAGACGGGGAACAAGCCTTTCAATCCAGAACCAGAACAGAGACGGGGAACAAGCCTTTCAATCCAGAACCAGAACAGAGACGGGGACAAGCCTTTCAATCCAGAACCAGAACAGAGACGGGGAACAAGCCTTTCAATCCAGAACCAGAACAGAGACGGGGGACAAGCCTTTCAATCCAGAACCAGAACAGAGACGGGGAACAGTTTCAATCCAGAACCAGAACAGAGACGGGGAAAAGCCTTTCAATCCAGAACCAGAACAGAGACGGGGTTCAAGCCTTTCAATCCAGAACCAGAACAGAGACGGGGAACAAGCCTTTCAATCCAGAACCAGAACAGAGACGGGGAACAAGCCTTTCAATCCAGAACCAGAACAGAG
>NW_022991042.1:0-40000 GCF_902827175.1 Gymnodraco acuticeps
TCCTCCTCAAGGTTGCTTATAACCTTTTCAATTAACCCTCAAACCTCCTCAAGGGCTCCTTCAATGACCCCAATGATCTGTGAAACCTCCTCAGGGACTTTAACAAACTCCTCAAGTTGTCCGACAACGTCTTTATGACTACTTTAAACCCTACCATTTCCTCAAAGAACCCTAACACCTTCTTAAAGGCTCCTAAAACCTCTTAAAGTATCGTTAAATCCTCTCCAATGACTTACATGCTCCTTAAACCTTCTCAATAACACTAACAACCTCTCCAATGACTCTAAGGACCGCCAGAACTTCCTCAAGGACCCCAACAACATCCTCAATTAGTTCAACAATCTCCTCAGGGAACTTTTAAACCTCCTCAAGGACTCCTACAACTTCTGAAATTACCTTTAAAACGACTCCAGGCAACTTCTTAGATTAGATTAGAATCTTTAATGACCACACAGCCAGGCTGGTGGAATTCGTGTTTAGTGCAGAGTATTACAGCTTGTTCCATACAATTCAACATACAATAAACAGACAATAAAAAGTACAACACACAGCACAGGGCAAAGACATATAACATAAAGTTCAAGGTGTGGTGGATTGTTATTGTTCATTGGGGTTATTTAGAGTCCATTTAGTGTCCGTATTGCTAAGACGTGTTCTACCTCAACCATGACCAAAGTCCTTGGAAAATACCTCTACTCCCTCCTTCAAAGGGACTGCAACCTCTTCAAAGGCCATGAAAACCTCCTTGAGCATCCTTACAACCTTTTTAAAGACTCCAATTACCCCTGGAAGGCAAGCCAAGTCTATTTATACAGCACCCTTCAACACAAGACAATTCAAAGTGCTTTACAAAAAATGAAAGACATTCAGAAAATGGCATTTAAAATCAGTCATTAAAAAAAAAGCTAATAAAATAAACATCTAAAGAAAAAATACATGGATAAAAGTTACAGTGCAGTCTAAGATATGAATAGTTCAATTATAAGCAGCGACAAAAAGAAAAGTCTTCTTGCTGGATTTAAAAGTAGTCAGAGTTGCAGCGGACCTGCAGGTTTCTGGGAGTTTGTTCCAGATGTTTGGAGCATAATAACTGAACGCTGCTTCTCCATGTTTAGTTCTGACTCTGGGGACAGAAAGCTGACCAGTCCCATAAAAAGATGAATGTGGTCCAATTGTAATGTTTTAGTATCAACACCTGGGGGCGCCAAAGTAGAGTTTATCAAATTACAGTCACCTTTAAACACCACAACATGACAACTTTAAATAATATAACTTCTGTCTCAGCAAATTCAAGATGAAGAACTTTAAACATTTATATTTTGTCTAACTTGAGTCAATCTCTTTAGACACAATGAATGCATTTCAACTTCATGCAAAACAGACACTTTTGGGTAAAAATGAACCATCTCTTTTGGTCTTGGATTGTTTTTCATGAAAAGAAACCAGCAAAAAGTCCTCTTCTAGATATAGACCCTTTAAGACTCCCTAAACTGACAAACTAAAGGCAACACATAATACATTAAGAGAAAATGGTGTGTAATGTGTATCATTCAATGAAAATGTGTTTTACCTCAAAGCTTATATTTTACACTTTAAGTTTAATTTAAGAACAATATCTATTTATTTATTTTCTTTTTATGTATTTTTTAATTGTGTTATTACCTTTTCTTTCTCTCTTTATATATTTATATATATATTTCTTTATTTTTATTTATTTTATTTAACATACTTTTGTATTTATTTTTATTTTATTTGAGTATTTTATTTTATTACTCATCCCCTGAAACTGAATGAATCACCACTGTGTTTCATTCATAGACGTGTTGAAGCACTCACACACACACACACACACACACACACACACGCACGCACACATACAGCGTTAAGCCCCGCCCCTCCCGGTGAGAGAACGGGAGGCCCGCTGGTGAATAAGGAACATTCATTGAGAGAAGCAGACAGACTGATTTCCAACAGACCGGATCCAGCACCGGGACTTTCTGCTGGTACTGATCGGTCTGTGTGTGTGTGTGTGGGTGTGTGTGTGAGTGTGTGTGCGTGTGTGTGTGTGTGTGTGTGTGTGTGTGTGTGTGGTGTGTGTGAGTGTGTGTGTCGGAGCCACATACGGACCTGCAGACAGGTAAGACTCTGAGCCTCAGTTACTGTCTGTTATCGATCCGCAGTATAAATACTCTGTTAGTAAAATACCTGCATTCAAAATGTTCCTCAAGTGAAAGTAGGAAAGTATTCTCATCTAAATATAGTGAAAGACAGTAAAAGTAGTCGTTGTGCAGATTGGTCCATTTCAGAATAATATCTATGATATGTTTTATAATGATTGATCATGAAAGTGTTCTCAAAGCTGGTGAAGGTGCAGCTAGTTTGAATGGCTTTGTATACTGCAGGGTAGCTGGAGGATTTACTCCAGGTGGAACTAAAGTCTGATTCAACACTTGATTATATTTACCATCATTCATCCACATCTGTTTGTTTGTAGCCTTTATTTAACCAGGTGAAAATCCCATTGAGATCAACGATCTCTTTTTCAAGGGAGACCTGCAGCACATTGGTTACACATAAAAACAACAGAAAACAAAAAGGACATCAATACAACATAATTACAGGGGTATACATTAGCAACCTATTCACAATGACAGATATCTAATAACATTAATCTATCCGAGCTTTCAAATGATGACTGATGTTTAGACAGGATATCATTTTTACATAAAAACTCCTTTACCTGTTCACTCACAAGGTGTTCGAGCACCTTCGCCAGAACTGACAATTTAGAGATGGGTCTATAATTGTTTAATAAGGTGGCCTCCACTCCTTTTAGCAAAGGCAGGACATACGCTGACTTCCATACTTTTGGAATTGCATTTGTGCTGAGGGAGAGGTTAAAAAGAGTAGTAAGAGGAAGAGCAATAACATCTGCAGCTATCTTTAAAAAGAAAGGTTCTACGTTGTCCGGGCCAGCCGGTTTCTTAGGATCTAGCTTAGATAAGGCTTCATGAACAACATTGACAGTAAAAGGAGTAAAACTGAAAGGGTTTTCCAGACCACATTGTTCAGAGTCACGGATTGGGGTGTTCACAGAAGCAGAGTTAGTCACAGAATCAAACAGAGAACCGCAGGACACAAAATGCTCATTAAAGCAATTTAACATAGTAGCCCTGTCCGATATAGAGCCAGATGCTGTGGTAAGGCACGGAGGTAGCTCATTACGGATATCACCGGTGGATTTCGATGCTATGGCTTTCCAAAGTTTCCTAGGATTATTTAGGTTTTCTGTGGTAACTGACAAATAGTACTTCGACTTTGCACTTTTGACATTTTAAGTGAAGCTATTCCTTAGCTGCCTAAAACGCAGCCACTCTACCTCTGAGCCTGATCTCCTAGCCTTTGCCCAGCCTTGTTTCTCTCATGAAGGAGACTAGACAGCTCAGCAGAAAACCAAGGATTGTCTCGTCCCTTCACTCTAAATGTACGCAGGGGTGCATGTCTATCAATGATCTCCATAAAACCAAGATAAAAATAAGACCATGCGGTTTCCACATCAGCACACAGATCGATTTTTCCCCAATCAAACCCAAACAGATCATGCACAAAACCCTGCTCCACAAAATGTTTTATGTCTCTCTTGATGATAATACGAGATTTAACCTTTTGGACCTTAGTGTCCCTAATTGTGGCTACAGCACAGTGATCGCTCACATCATTCGCAAATACTCCCACAGATGAGTATTTATAGGGACATTAGTTAGAATGAGATCAATTAGGGAGGATTTATTTGGGGACTTAATGTTAGGGCGAGTAGGACTGTCCACAATCTGAGTAACATTTAAAGAGATACAAAGGTTTTTAAAATCCTCTGACACTGCAGTTAACCAGTCCCAGTTACAATCTCCAAGTAGCACTATTTCCTTGTAGTCTAGTTGTGATAAAATATTTGCTAGTGAAGACAAGGAGTCTTTAATAGCTGAGGGGGGTCTGTAACAGCCCACGACCATGACCTGTTGACCCTTTGCCACTTCTATATTTAAGGCTAAAAATTCGAATTGCTTACTGATAGATTTGGAAACTAATGTGGTTACACTGAACTTATTCTTAACATAAATGGCAACGCCACCACCTTTATTAGGCCGGTCGGTACGATACACATTAAAACCATTTAAGGCAATGTCAGAGGCCAAAATAGACTTGTTTAGCCATGTTTCTGATAAAACAATGACGTCAGCGTCAGTCGAGCTTGCCCAGATACGGGACAACATCTAGTTACCTAACAGACTGCGCACATTCAAGTGGATGAAACCCAACCCAGACCTAGCTTTAAAATCAGCAGGAGTAGCGATCTGACTACTACTACTGGGCGGACCAGGGTTAGGTTGTACATTTCCTGACAGTAATAGCAACAACAAAAAACAGGCATCTTTTCCTCTTAAACGACACACATACATTGTCATCTACTTTAGAATCACCGGAAAAGTCTGCGAGAGTGTGATTAGAGCTTAAGAAGCAGTCCTGAAGAACCATCATCGCAGGAAAACAAAAAAGACAAACGTATTTTGTCGAACTGATTGCCTGCGACAAGGCAACCGGTAGTTGTTTGTGTAGCACTGCCGATCCTTTGCAGGGGATGCTCACCGCGGACGGCAGAACAGACATGAATCCAGTAGACTTCTCAGGATGACTAGAGATCTTCTCCCCGTCCAAGACAGCCAAAAGGCACAGCAGAGTAAAGTAACTAAAGGTATTACATACATGTAGTGGAGGGAAAGTACACCATGTACCTCTGAACTAGAGGAGTAGAAGTATAATATTACAGCACCTTTCAAAATAAAGTCACAAAGTGCTTTACAATTAAAAATATAAATACATACAGATGCGTAATCATTTGTAAATATTGTGTTGCATGTTTGCTTGCAGATTTAACGAACAAGTCGATAATAAAACACATCCAATTCAGCTCAACTAAACTCAACCATGAATACATTAAAATAACTAAATTCAACATAATTTTTACTGAGCTAGACTTAAAATAAAACATTAAATCAAAGAGACTAAAATAAATAAATTAAAACTTATATATTTCCCAAAAGCCGTCCAATCTATCCACATATATTTGTATTTGTGTATACTTATTATTATATTATTATTATTATACATTTGTATTATAAGTATTATTATTATTGTATTTTTATTATTATTATTCGAAATTATTTTTTTTAATTTGATCTTCCTTTTTTTATTCATACCACTTGTTGCACTGACACTGAGTCGATGATACTCAGACAGGAGTGATTATAATAAAATATACGTGCACACACACACACACACACACACACACACACACACACACATACCATGTATACATCACTTCAGGGGACATTACATTGACTTACATGCATTTCATGGACTCTTATCCTAACCTTAACCATAACCAACACATGCCTAACCCTCACCCTTACCCTTACCCTAAACCTAACCAAGTCTTCACCCTAAAAGTAATGATTCCCCTTATGGGGACCTCCAATTTGTCCCCATAAGGGAAGCCAGTCCCCACACGTGACTATGTAAACAGATTTAGGTCCCCACAAGTATAGTAATGCTAGACCACACACACACACACACTTTTACACAGTGGTTAAAATGCCTGTAGAGAGGTTGACAGGTGACAGCAGATCGACAGAGACAGTGTGTACTGTACAAAGTACACGTACTGACAGTGACGTAACACAACACAAAACACACACTTTCACAGACACACACACACAGTTTGTGTTTCTCTGAGAGTGATGTGACATTTTTAAATTCCTATACGCTGGTTCTGCACGACTGGATGCTTTAATAGAACCACACAGTTTCTGTT
The DNA here is from genome assembly GCF_902827175.1 of Gymnodraco acuticeps. Lineage (NCBI taxonomy): Eukaryota > Metazoa > Chordata > Actinopteri > Perciformes > Bathydraconidae > Gymnodraco > Gymnodraco acuticeps. Next base: position 5,870 of record NW_022991042.1, read on the forward strand.
TCTCTAATAACCAGCTCAACAATGGCAAACCTTTCTTTGAACGAACACTGATATTATTTATATAGTTCCCATCCGTAAGTCGCCGCGCAGCAGGGCGAAGAACACCTGGAGCACAGAATACAAAACACAAAGACGTGCGGGATGAGAGAAATAGGCGACGGTGTGTTTCTGTTTTTATTTACCCGATAATACCAAGGTGTCCACATCAGGTTCAGCTTTCAAAGAAGCCTGCAGAGAAGCAGCATTAACCTTTAGCCACACACTGTTCAGCCTGCAGGACAAACAAAGAGAACATATAGTAAAGAGTCTCACTGCATTCAAAACAGTCCAGAAAGTAGTTCCTCTCCAAATGCACGGAGAGGGTCGTCCTATTCTAGAAATAGTCCATTTGTTTTAAACGAGGCTGTTAATCCGTTAGGAGCTGAGAAACGCTAACAGGCCGTGAGGCTGCTTCCTCGTTATGGTCTTCATTTCGGGTTAACCTAAAAAGATCCATAAACAAGTGAACAATGATTCATTATATTTCATTTCCGTCAGAAACAAGCCAACACGTCTCCACATTTCAGCATTGGAAAAGTCTTGAAGAGATGCATCAAATTAAAGACAGACAGCTCTGTGTCCTTAATGTATAATGGTAGCTAGCAGGAAGACACTTTAAAAAGCTCTACATAAGAATTGGAGGTCACAGGGCTCAGACGTGCAGCAGGCCCAAACAACACCTCTCTTAAGAACACTCACTTTATGATGTTCAGACTTTCTTTGTGGCCATCAGGGTGTTGTGTTTATTTAAGGTCATTTCGTGTTAACTTGGATTGTTTTTAGTCTCTTTGCATCTCTTTTTATAACTCAGAGGTCATTTTAACAAGCTATAAAAAAAATCCAAATAAAATGAAATAAATAATAGAAATAAAAAACACAAGGAGTTAAAGGTGGGGTAGGTAATTTTGGAGAAAGCAGCTCGAGTGCGCTAGAATTTGAAAATACACAACCGGAACAAATCTGCCACTTCCTCACAGAGCCCCTCCTCCAACACACACGAACGCGCACATGACCAATGAGGGCACGAGGTAAGTGTGTGCCCAGATGGAGGGCTGACAGGCAGGTAGGCCATCCAGTTACTTTAGCCGGCTCAGATGATTGGTCGAGCTTCTTACAGCGCCACGGCTTCCACAGATGACATTTTTTAATGGATGTTTTGTCAAAGCACTTCAGATATTCATTGCTATCGGGATGTTAAGAGCATTCCATGGAATATAACAACAAGTGTATCTCGAGCCGGTTTCTCAGACTTACCTACCCCACCTTTAAAGTACAAATGTGTATTTAACTAATAACTAAAAATTGTTTTATTTCATAATTGTTTCTTCAGTTTTATCCTTTGAATCAAAGTGACTTCCATCAAAATCAACACCTTTTGGTCCAATCCCAAACCACGCCCTACACCCTACCCCTCCGTTCGTGCGGAGGATCCGCCACTTTAAGTGCTGTTCCAAACCAACGAGTGTGGAGCGGTGTGGAGGGGGAGTGGGCTATCAAGCCATCAAACAGCGAGGGTGTTTCTCAATGTCGAGGAAGGCTGCTCCAGAGCCACAGGAGGTTTTATTGACAATTTCAATCTATTCTGTGACCGACCCGCCCTCTTCGGCACTGATGGAATCCACTCCCAGCAGGTTGGGTTCAGACGTCTCCCTGACTGTTCCCACTCCACATTCACACACCCCTTTCCAGCAGTGTCATCTCAGGCCACCGTTTCCACTGCTAGCTCCCCCTACTGTCCTCCAATGGCATTGGTCATTTTCGGCCACCACAAGAAAGCCCTTCCCTCCCATACAAACCACACTAGCTCCCCCCTGGGGCTCGGTCGGTCCCCTACAACCAGGGTTGGGAGGGTTACTTTGTAAATGTAATCAGTTACTGATTACTGATTACATGGCTCTGAAAGTAATCCGAATACAGTTACAGTTACGTGTCTTAAAAAAGTAACGTAATCAGATTACTTTTAGATTACTTTTGGATTACTTTCTTTTTCCATCACAGATGGATGTGTTGGTGAACAGGAGACACAAAAAGCAAAAGGAATGTGTTTTTACTGTTTTAATGGCTTATCAAGAGCACAACTGAAACACAACATCTGAAACGATGTAACAACATAATTAACTTTTTGGGGATGCAGTTTGGGATGTGAGGAGTGAGGGACACGGCTTAGAACGGGCGTGTCGCCTTCTGTCCTGCCAGTGTTGGCAGGACATTAATTAAAATGTCAAACTCGGACTTCATTTTAAGGACATTACGGCCAGGGGTGTAGAGCTATATTTGTTTAAGCACCGGATTGGCAAAACAGGAGAGTGTGTGAACCAGTCTGCCTTGATCTATGAATTCATGTCCGTGACTCTCACAGTATCTGCTGCCCACAGCTGTTTGATAGAAGGAACACCTCCTTCACTTCATGAAATCTCTGCAGCGCCAGGAGGCAGCGGGAGGGTTAACTCAGCCTCTGAGAAGACGAGCACGCAGTGCCTTTCACGCACCGCCTTCACTGTGTTTACCTTCAGAAATAATCATTAGTAAGGCTAAAGAAAGAGCGACCGCAGGCTGATGTGTTTTAACCACACACACGCGATTTAAACGCAGACTTGTGTTCCTCCATGTTTCGCTGTTATTGTTTCACTGAGCGGACCCGCGATTTTTTTTCAAACGCTTTTTTGGTCCATCTGCGGCGGTAATAGGTTTTGTGTGCTGTGATGATTCGGCTGTACCTTTAGTAATGAATATTAAATGTTGTGAGGAAATCTTTCCACCAATAATTCCAATAAGTAATCCAAAATGTATTCACTTCAGGTTTACGAAAGTAACTGTAATCAGATTACTCGTTTTTCAAATGTAACGCGAGCTGAATACAGTTACTTGATTTTTGTATTCTGATTACGTAACGCCGTTACATGTATTCCGTTACAACCCAACCCTGCCTACAACTATACCCCAACCTGTGCCTATTTCAGCTTCCACTTCAATACCGATGGACATCCCGGTCAGAATCACTGACCGGCGGTCACGCCCTTGTTATGATCACAATCGCCGTGGTGCGAGAGTGATCAGTCCAGTTGTACACACAATCAAAGCTTCCTGTGCTGATGGTGATACAGTGGCTTCCTCAGCTAAAATGATTAATGCACGCTCTGTTGCAAACAAGGCTCACACTTTCAACGACTTGTTTATAAGGGAGAATTTGGCCTTCTTATTCCTGACTGAAACGTGGCAACGCAATATGGAATTTAATCTAAATGAACTGTGCCCAGCGGACTGCTCATACATTGGGACTCCGCGTTTGTCGGGCCGCGGCGGTGGTCTCGCCGTTGTCTGGAAGAAGCAGTTCTCTTGCCAATTGGTCAGCGCAGAACCTTTCATTACGTTTGAACTACATGTGACTAAAATTGGTCGGCAAAAGCCATTTTATTGTGTTTTGATTGATCAACCTCCTGGTCCAGCAGGTCAGTTTTTAATTGAGTTCACTGACTTTGTTACTTCTATTATCAAGCTGGACGAAGTGTTATTAGTAGGTGATTTTAACCTGCACATCAATGATGCCACAAATTCTGTAGCCACTGAATTTCTTAATATTACTGAATCTTTTAATTTCAAGCAACATGTTTCCGGCGCCACTCACGTGGGTGGTCCAACCTTAGACCTTGGTTTTTCTCCGGGACTAGATGTTGATCACATCCGTTGTGAGGATCTACTGATCAGTGATCATAAATGTATTTTCTTTAATCTATCTGTAAAAACTGACCCCTTGTGTCTCAAAACTTCATTACGTTCACGCATTATTACTCAGAGTACAGCTGATCAGTTCACAGCTCACTTTTGCTGTGACAATAACACTAATATGAACGATGTAGAGCCTTTAATACAGTCTTTTAATCAGCATTGCTCCACGTTGCTAGACAAAGTGGCACCGCTAAAGGATCGGACTATCTGCAACACTTCTCCATGGATGACAGACGCTGCCGGCTGCCTGGGGCGGAAGTGTCGCAGGACAGAGCGACTAAGGAAAACCACTGGGCTGGAAGTGCATCGCCTATATCTCAAAGATCTAAGATATTCTTTTAATGCATTAGTAAAAGACGCCCGGACTGCTTAGTTAATTTCTTCTTCAAAGAGAAATCCCAAGATGCTATTTGACACAATTAATAACATTGTTTCACCACCACTATCTACATTACCATGTCTTTCGAAAGATGACTGCAACAAGTTCCTTATCTTCTTTGTAGATAAGGTAGCATCTATTAGGCCCAGTATTCATCCTGGGACTTCACTGCCCAGCTCTAGCCCCTCTCCATCCCACTCTGTGCTTGGCTCCTTCGAACCTATCAACTCACAAGACCTGATGGATTTGATCAGGAGAATGAAGCCATCTTCCTGCCCTCTGGATGTAATACCAACTTCCCTATTTTTTCAAAGTTTTACCAACCATTGGAAGTGCTCTATCAGCTATTATTAATACTTCCTTGTCTACAGGATGTGTCTCTTCTTATTTTAAGCATGCCACTATTCAGCGCACATTAAAGAAAACAAACTTAGATCTGCCCGTGAACTACAGGCCAATATCAAAACTACCCTTTCTGTCAAACGTTCTAGAGAAGGTCGTGGCAAACCAACTCACTGCTGCATTGGAGAGGCACAACATTTATGATAAGTTCCAGTCAGGGTTTCGGAAAAAGCACACTGAGGGTTTCTAACGACATCCTGATGGCTTCTGATGTGGGTGATTGCTCTGTGTTAGTACTTCTTGACCTAAATTCTGCGTTTGACACTGTAGACCAGTGGTTCTCAAACTTTTTTCAATAATGTACCCCCTTTTAAAAAAAAATTCAGCCCCCTGATCAGCGCAAAAACAATTTGTTAAGGAAAAAAAGCCTATATAAAGAGGTACAGTACATCGCTGCACCATCAGTGTCTGATTTATTAAAACAACAACATTGTAGGCTAACTGAGAAATACTTAAATGCTACATTTCAAATGTTTACAATCCATCACAAAAAATTCATGGCAAACCAATTTTAACATCATGCAATAACACTAAGACGACATTAGTTGCATTGAACTGATCTTTTTAATAAGTTGTACTTACAATGTAGGCCTAGTGAGAAACATGGGCTTGAGCTTCACTGAGGATCTGTGTCATTCTGACAGGGAGGCAAACTGCAGTTATTACACTTCGCCTTTTGAAATATGTGTAACTCTGTTCATATAAAACTCACACTGCTCAAACTTCGTTACTTTTCCTAAAATTGGTATATTTATTTATTTATTTATGTTGGGGCGTGGGGAATGAAGAGGAAAAAATATATGAGCATTTTATGAGCATGGGATTTTGACCCCTCATATAAACATATGCATAATGCTGCGCTATACTTTGCGGCCACACGCCGTTGCCAAGCAACGCTTATTGTTTAGGTCCTTTGATAAGCAGGCAGTCAAATAATTAGCTAGAACTAGCTAGATCTGATAGATTTGGACATAAACGCGAGTGAAGTCTAACCGGAGAGAGAGAGAGATCAGATCAGCTGCTGCTGAACACGTAGCTCTGCATGATCACAGCTCCGCCGCTGTGACGGACCGTTGAGCCGAGCAGAAATACACTAAGAGTTAGACCTAACACACTTAGCGAATTGATCTACTCTGGAACTAGCTAAACTAGTTATACATATATGTATTCTTTACTGTCGGGTCACTCATTACAGGTTCAGCGAGCTGCACGAGCCTGACGGGCTGTCAGGAGAGGGAGAGGAAAAGAGAGCAGAGTTTCTGTAAACCTTTGAAGAAAGCAGTTAATCTACTATCAGCAGTTTGTTTAAATGCATTAATTATGTTTTCTTTTTTCATTAACATAAAATAAATCTCACGTACCCCCACCAGTACTCCAACGTACCCCTAGGGGTCCGCGTACCCCCATTTGAGAACCACTGCTGTAGACCACCATCCTGATCAAGAGGTTACGTGACTGGCTGGGCATATCTGGCATAGCACTAGACTGGTTTGCATCATATCTTGCTGACAGAAGTTTCACCGTCTCGATTGAAGACTTTGTGTCAGACTCCTCTCCACTGTCCTGTGGTGTCCCGCAGGGCTCAGTTTTGGGGCCTCTGTTATTCTCCCTATATTTGCTACCCTTAGGACAGATCATAAACAGATTTAACATTACATATCACTTATACACGGACGATATCCAGCTCCACATTTCACTCAAACCTAGTGAGGCTTTTAGGATATCTAGGCTCCTAGAATGTCTTAGCGCTATTAAGGACTGGACGGCAGATAACTTCTTACAACTCAATGCTGATAAGACAGAGGTTCTGGTTGTTGCACCAGAAAAGGTTGTGCCCATGATTATGAAAAGTATTGGACCATATTCCTCTGCTGCCAACTCCAAACTACGTAACTTATGGGTGATATTTGACCAATCCACGTCGTTTGATACCCATGTTAAGCAACTGACGAGATGTTTCTTCCACCTACGAAACATCAGTAGAGCCTGCATCGGTGCTGACTTGAGACCGGTTGAGACTCAGTGTGGGAGGGGGAGTGTGTAGGGGTAGGATGTAGGGTGTGGTTTGGGATTGGGCCTTAGTTTCACACTTCCTGTTGTCTCCTCCCTCAGGTGCAGTGATGTCATCCCTCCTCCTCTTCCTCTTCCTCTTCCTCACCCCTTCCTCTCCGCTGGAGTTTCGTTACCATAACAACCGAGAGATACAGCAGTACCTGGTGGAGATCAACGCCTCCAACCCCGACATCTCTCACCTGTACAGCATCGGACCGTCGGTCAGAGGTAACACCTGTTCATCAGTTTTTTTACTTTACTCCATTAAAAGGTCAGATAAATAGTTTGAAAAGGTCCCAGAATCCCAAAGTTCCGGAACACAGTGACATCACTACGGAACACTCGCGCTCCTATTGGCTAGCGCTCCAACACATTGTACGTGATAGGCTAAGGGGCGGGACAACTGTAAGCTGTTGACCAATCACAACAGAGCCGGCCAGCTAACCAATCAGAGCAGACTTCTTATTTTTCTGCATTTGAAGCCTCTTGTGTGTGTGTGTGTGTGTGTGTGTGTGTGTGTGTGTGTGTGTGTGTGTGTGTGTGTGTGTGTGTGTGTGTGTGTGTGTGTGTGTGTGTGTGTGTGTGTGTGTGTGTGTGTGTGTGTGTGTGTGTGTGTGTGTGTGTGTGGTGTTTCTTTGATTGTGAATGACATGATTGCAAAGGGTGGTTCATTTAATCTGCAGACTGCCTAATCTGGCTAATCACACACACACACACACACACACACACACACACACACACACACACACACATGTACACACACACACACCTAATTTGAGCTAATCTAGGACACCAGCTGGCCTTGGTCCTTGTGTGTGTGTGTGTGTGTGTGTGTGTGTGTGTGTGTGTGTGTGTGTGTGTGTGTGTGTGTGTGTGTGTGTGTGTGTGTGTGTGTGTGTGTGTGTGTGTGTGTGTGTGTGTGTGTGTGTGTGTGTATAGTCACCTCTCATCTGTTGTCAGTGTTTCCCTCGTGATGACTCATTCACTTTACTGTGTTTTTCTTCTCTCTCTCTCTCTGTGTGACAACCCTAACCCTAACACACTAATATCACCTCCTTGGTCACTCATTCTGACCTGACTGCTAAATATGAACTCCAAAGTGACTTTACTCATAGCTTTCTGAACAAATATCTGCAGAACTAACAATATTTCCTCAGATGTATTTGCTTTTAGCCCTAATTATCTTAAGCATGCTAACACACCAAGATAAGATAATGAACATTATGCTTTCTACACATCAGTGTTTTTACTGTCAATATAAGAACGTTAGCATCTAGAAGCACCAGGTGTGTCATTATTTACTGTCCCGTTCGTCTGCATGCCTTACAGTCGTTTTTGCCCAGAAAGTGTAAACAAATATGGCTTTTATCACAATTTCTGACTGGTAATAATAATAATACGTTTTATTTCGAGGCGCCTTTCAGGACACCCAAGGTCGCCTTACAGTGCATTTAAAAGTTAAAATAGCTAAAACAAAAACGGAACACAATTTGATCGAACCGACAAGGCAATACAGCAGCATACAAGCGACGGAGTGAGGATCTGTGATAGCAGGTTGAATGTGTTTTAGAGTGAGTAGGCCAGTTTAAACAGGTGGGTTTTGAATGTCGTGATGGAGTCAGACTGTTTGATGTGTGGAGGCAGAGAGTTCCAGAGCGCGGTGCAGCTAAAAGCCCTGGCTCCCATGGTGCTAAGGCGGGAGGTGGGGACAGTCAGGAGTCCGGCTGAGGATGAGCACAGGGAGCGGGAGGGGGTGTATTCCTGGAGGAGGTTTGAGAGATAGGTGGGGGTGAGGTTGTTGAGGGCTTTGTATGTAAGCAGAAGGTTTTTGTAGTCAATCCGGTGCTGAACAGGGAGCCAGTGAAGTTGGATGAGGATGGGGGTGATGTGGTAGATAAGTTAGAAGACATTAAAATGTGTGTTTTCTGTTGAATTTTGCAGTTTTTTTCTGTCTGTTTTGTGTAAAATCTTCTTAATGTTCTGCTCCAGGTCAGGAGCTGTGGGTGTTGGCTCTGGGTCTCAGTCCTCACCGGCACACCGTCGGCATCCCCGAGTTCAAATATGTGGCCAACATGCACGGAAACGAGGTGAACACACACACACACACACACACACACACAGGACCCCTCCCTTACGACAGGAAGTGGGGCTAAAAGGAGACTAAAGAGATCAACAAAAGCCATTCAGATTCAAACACACTCCACACACACTTTTGTATTCAGACGACAGACCGTGTTGGTGCATGTGTGTGTGTGTGTGTGTGTGTGTGTGTGTGTGTGTGTGTGTGTGTGTGTGTGTGTGTGTGTGTGTGTGTGTGTGTGTGTGTGTGTGTGTGTGTGTGTGTGTGTGGTCTAGCATTACTATACTTGTGGGGACCTAAATCTGTTTACACAGTCACGTGTGGGGACTCGCTTCCCTTATGGGGACAAATTGGAGGTCCCCATGAGGGGAATCATTAATTTTAGGGTGAAGACTTGGTTAGGATTAGGATTAGGTTTAGGGTAAGGGTTAGGGTTAGGCATGTGTTGGTTATGGTTAAGGTTAGGATAAGTCTCCAGGAAATGCATGTAAGTCAATGTAATGTCCCCTGAAGTGATGTATACATGGTATGTGTGTGTGTGTGTGTGTGTGTGTGTGTGTGTGTGTGTGTGTGTGTGTGTGTGTGTGTGCGTGTGCGTGCGCCTGCCTGCGTGCGTGCGTGCATGAGTGTGTGTGTGTGTGTGTTCTCAGCTGCAAACGGACAGTGTGCCGAGTCAACCTTGAAGTATTAGTTGGCATTATGAAACAAATCTCTGGATTTAAGCTTTCGACAGAGACAGCAATAACGGACAGGAAATAACTTTATTGACACTGCTGTGCAAACACACACAACACAAAAACAAGGAAGCAGACATCTCAGGTACACTACAGTGAAGTCTGCACATTATTCATGTCTCTGTCTGTTCTATTGTATTTGACGTCCTTTACATGCTGTTAAAACAATCTCACTATATTACATTTTTTAAATATATTTTCCACAATTTCTTTCAATTCTGGACATAATTTTCCGCATAGTTTATAACAATTTTCTACATATGATTTTATGTTTCTCATATATTTTTCTGGCATTTTTCACAAATGTGTTCAGGGTTTACTCGCATACATTTTAGCTGCTAATACAAAACAACACGTCTGCCTCTCTCCACAATGATCAATAACAGCGAACGGATGGTCAAAGTAAGGTACAAATAAACAGAATCAGTAGAACACTGAACAGGTTAGTGTTGCCTGACTTTATAAAGTGTGTTTTTTTAATAAGTGTGAGGTTGCGTTCTAGTCACTTTGCTCAGCGCTACTGCTTGTTACAACTTTCATTTGCCGTACTTGCCTTTAACTGTTAGCTCAGGTTGATCCCGCCCCTTCCCCCGCCCCCGACGTAAGCGTGACGTATGCGGTTCTTGCTTCTAGACCGACCATTTTTTGGTGCCTGAAAAGCACCGGTTTTCGGAGCTTAGAGGCGGCTCCGCTGCGGTGTGAACAGGAAAAACCGGTGCTTTTCAGGCTCTAGCTCCGAACCGGCCCTGGAACCGCGTGTGAAAGGGGCAATAGTGTCCCCCCGACCAGCATCTGGTAACTGTGGTGACGGCCTACTGCTGCTCACACTGTGGGTGTGTGTGAGTATGTGAGTGAGAGTGTGTGTGTGAAAGTCAATGGAAATGTCCTTAAATAGACAAGTCACGCCTGGACACACACACACAGTCAGCAAACAGAGTCAGTGGAGTGTGTCTGGTCAGAGGAAACTTCCAGAAAAAGACCTTTTCATTGAGAACACACACACACACACACACACACACACACACACACACACAGCAGGAATGTAGCCTCTGTGGAATCGTTGAAAAGGTATCGTGTAGTGTGTGTGTGTGTGTGTGTGTGTGTGTGTGTGTGTGTGTGTGTGTGTGTGTGTGTGTGTGTGTGTGTGTGTGTGTGTGTGTGTGTGTGGAGTTTAATTTCCTGTGAGAATAACAAACAGACTTTATTCTGTTCTCTTTATCTCACATCTTATTTCTGATACACTCTGCTATAAAGGGTTCATCCCACCCTGCAGCACAAATAAAACACACACGGATGTTTTAGTGTCAGTGTAGGCGGTGGAGCTAAAAATGTTTAAATCAGGGTGGAGAAATCCTCCAAAAACATCCTCTCTTGGGAAGCATGAAGACATTTGGTTAATCCTATGAAGTCTGGCCTGTAGTCGTAATCAAAGTTGATTTATAAAGCCAAATAGCACACAACACGTTTGTCTCAGTGGACTTTACAGAAATAAAAAACAGGAAGATAATGAAAGACAAGATAGAATATAAGATTCAAATAGAAAATAAAATGTATTAAGAATATTTTTTCGCCGGTCAACATGTCCGTTAAAATTTAAATCTTCCGGACAACATGAGAAAAGTGCCGGTCAAAGGTTATTTATTGTGCTTTAAAACAAATTGATATGATTCGATATTAAACAAACTAATCATAGTAGATTAATTATTCAAACGTGTACAGTAATTTATAATAACACGGGAATAATAAACGGAGCGCTCTCCTTCTCCTGACAGCCCAACCCAGTCTCACAAAAAAACGTGTAATAACTACGTTGGTCCACAACGTAGGACGTAGTATATCTTCAAAAACGCCTCTGAAATTGTAAAATGCCTACGTTTTTTTTCACCATTCATTCCAATGGCTGGCTTCTATGTCACGTGATCTTCAAATTTCTCCCTGCAGAAAAAAAAACATGGCCGACCTTCGTTTTATTCTCGGTGGAAAATGCCTATTTTAAGGTTAGTTTGGTCATTAAAATGCGTTTTGATGTCATTTCATGCGAGAAATATGAGTTGTTATTTAAGATTATGTGTGCAGTGGGTGTACATGATCTTTAGTTTGCTAGTTATTACGAAGATTACTTCAGGAAATTGTGTCTATACAACGTTTTCATTGTTACCAAGATGGTTGCTAGGGACGCTGCTATCGATATTATTTCTGTTATGTTGTGTAAAATGGTGTTATCTTTATTGCTACCCCCTTCCCCGTCAATGTATAGTGTTGGTCCACAGCGCAAACGTATTAGTTATTAGCTAGACTTTTATTTAGCATCTCAAAACACATGTAAACAGCTTCATGCCCTGTGTCAGTACCAGATATGTTCGGGCTACCAGATATGTTCGGGTGTATTTCCGTCGCATCCGTCATCCGTCATATTCGTCATATTTTACGGCAACTCAAGAGGGCCATCACGGTCAAATTCCGAACATTTAAACATAGCCGACACTACATTCTTTACTTTGTCCGTTATTATATGTAGAAGATTATACTTTTTCTCCGTCATGTTGTTTCCTTAGCAACAACTTCAAACAGGCATAGCCTACACTTCATTCCTTACTTTGTCCGTTATTATATGTAGAAGATATTAATTTTTTCTCCGTCATGTTGTTTCCATAGCAACAACTTCAAACAATAACAACTAACCGCTAGCCGCAAAGCTAGCTTCACAGCCACTGCTCCGTTTTCGGAGACTTTGCACACGTTTTTCACAAACATTTTCACACGCTAGGAGTACTTCCACTAGCTTCGTCTTGATCTGTAGATGTGATTTGATGTGTCGTGTGTCCCCCAACTCCTCTCCAAAGTTCAGATATATAATACAATACTCAGGGGAGTTTCCTGAATTGTCATGCCCAAAGCCAAGCACTAGGCCCTGGGTAAATTAAGAGGCTGATCTCGGGCACTTTTGTCCACTTTCCCTGGTGGTCGAAACTCAAGCCAGACATCCCTGGAATCGTCTCAGAGAGTAGATGATCAGTGGGGCCTTGTTTTTACTGAATGATGTGTTTTTTTATGATGAATTCAAATATGGGCTTATTTTTAGGATTTTCGGAGACTTTGCACACGTTTTCACAAACATTTTCACGCTAGGAGTATGGGAGTACTTCCATTCGCTTCGCCTTGATCTGTAGATGTGATTTGATGTGTCGTGTGTCTCCCAACTCCTCTCCAAAGTTCAGATACTATATACAAATACTAAAAGGTAAATAAAACATTAAACATAATGACAAAATAACAACCTGAAAGATATGTATTCTATCTACACATTTCGTAATTATCTAATCTAGTGGCCTTATAAAAGTGTCGGCTAAAGTAACGCAGAATATATATATTTTTTAATTGTAAATAATTAGAAACATTATTTATGTGCACAAGTACATGGGACCCCACCATAGCACCCCACACATAACAAGCTGTCCCGAGTTCCTCCGGCTGCAGTTCCGCAGACGGCCGGTGTGTGGCAGCAGAGCGCTAGGAGCAGAGGGAGGTGAGTATATGACGGATATGACGGAAGACGTATGTGACGGAAATACACCCGAACATATCTGGTACTGACACCGGGGCTGCTTCTCAGGTCGATTAAATTAAATCCTTGCTTCCCTCACTTGCGTCGTTTCCCTGCGTTTAGTCCCTCCCACCAGGGAAGCATGGAGAGACGCAAGGAAACCACGAGAAGCAGGGAAATGAGTTTTAAGAGCAATGGGACGTCCTTTCCTCCAGAGCGCCACGTGAAGCGACGTCCGTTTGTGATGACGCTGCACAGCTGATCGTCTGACAGCAGCTCTGTCCCCGTTATTTCCACACACACCCTGTTAGTACACATTTACTGACACAAACATTTGTATCATCTGTTGTAGATCCCAATAAATAAAATAAAATAAGAACTCATTCTCAAAAAAGATAAACGCCATTCTTAAAATGTATAAACGAACAATAGTTTGATTAATATTGATTAGAGTGCACAATAGAAATAAAATAATTGAGAGAAGAAAAAGAGATATGTTATCTATCAAAACCCAGTTAGATTAACATTCATTGGATTGCACACTTTGTTTGTTTGTTTGTTTGTTTGTTTGGATATGTAGCACATTAACATTTCAATAGCACGTAATGACTGACTGAATGGAAATGACAATAAATGAAAATGTAAAACGAAAAAAGCGATCATGAAAATGTTTCCAACAAATGAATAAAATGATTTTTGACCACTTTGTTGTTCAGATATATCACATATTTGTAACTAAATGAAACATGAATTGAAACAAAACACGGTATAAACTGAGGAGTGACTCCCGTGAGGTTCATGTATTTTCTTCACTCTGCTCTCATCTCAAGAAGCATCAGATCAGTGCATGCACTGCCTCGTCCAATCAGTGAGCGATACACAGTAAGGGGGCGGGGCGAGTATCTGAGGATTTCATCGGAGGATGGTCTGGTGGTTCCTCGGTTATCGCTCCTCCATGATCGCTCCTCGCTCCTCGCTCCTCGGTCCTCCGGCAGAAATAAGAGCCATGGGACGGTACTCAAGATGGCGCAGGCAAATCAACTTCCGGTGAGACCGAGGACCGAGGAGCGAGGAAATGAAAATAGTCGACCTGAGAAGCAGCCCGGGAGGCGAAGACCGGCAGTCCGGCTCACTAAAATGTCCGTGCAGAACAATACCCTGGCCTAACCCATAGATCCGTGGGTGAATAATGTCAATCACCACAATAGATACGTTATTTTCCGTTACCAACACCGTTATTAGTGTTGGTCCACTGCTTTTCTCTTTGAAAGTCATCACATAACGGCATTGTAATACACGGTTCGGCTGCATTAAATGTTACATATCTGCTGTAGTTCTCTATTTATAGAGCCTTGATGAGACAAACATGATGAACTGGAAACGTGACATGGATCATAAATATATCAGTAATTAAACAACATCTTACATTTATTTTCACACAATACATCTCCTTGCAGTATCAACACTAATTCGGCTGACTTTTATATTTGATCCAATTGGTAGATAGGCTGTATTTACACCATAAACGTGCACAGCTGATATAAAGGGACACCTAGTGGTTAAAGCATGTTATTGAATTTCATTATTTGTATTATTAGTTTATTATAAAGTATGTTCATTACTCGTTATTCTCTACTAATAGTTAATTAAAGACTGTATATAATGACTATTTTGCACATCCCTTTCAAGATTTTCTATGGTTTATTGACATATTCACAAATGGTGTAGTTATGCAATGAATGTAAAACTGTGTGTATTCTTTCACACACAGTGACGTCACAGCTACCCACAATGCAACGCGCGCCATATATTTTTTTATAAAGACGCCATTTTTCTGGAGGTGCAAAAATCCTGGGAATGCTAATATAAACAGCTAGCTTATGTAGCCAGGCAGAGCGCACTCGGTTTTTTTTCTGAATTAACGACCGAAGAAATCGCTGCATGTCTTCGGATTACATCTCTGGACTTGAGGGGTGTGCTCTAGGTCGTTACCAGCGTAAACTAGAGCTGTGTGGGTTGTTGGATGTACAATGTATGGAATTACGACCCTCAAAAGTGGCCTTCGGTCGATTTTGGCTGCATCTACGTCTATCTTCTGGAAACACCAGGTGAATACCCCACTTGTCACAATAATATTATCATGCCAATGCATATATGTGGTATTTTAGAGTTGACTATATTGATTAAGGCAATCGACTATGATATTCTGTATGCACCTCGCGTGAAATGGTTGATACCGGAAGTACGGTGTCGCCCTCGGCCCAAAACCCGTATGTGTGTGTGAAAGAATACCTCCAGGAATGTTAACTATGTTGAAGCACTTATTTTAACTGATATTATACATATGTATTATACTCTTATAAGATGTAGATAGTATAAGAAATGTGCAGAATACGACAATTTAATGGTGGAGGTATACACACATATTGAAAGATGTCTTGTGATGCACTGTTGAGGAACCTGTGACCCAAGTTTTTCATCTCCGGCCTTGTCAGGTATTGAACAATCAATAAATAAAGAACAGAGAATTATTAAATATAAAACACATAATTTGTATGATTATACTAAATGATTTACAAATAAACACCACTGCATATGTACAACTATACACATGCTGATGTAACGCAAATGTTTCCAACTTGGGATCAATAAAGTATATCTTATCTTAATCTGATCGATGGCTACTGCCAGCTTTGCAAAATGTGCCTCTGAACCTTGACAAGTGCATGTTTCAGGCTTATCAATGAACAACAGGAGGGGTCACAGACATAAGACCAGCTGTTAAATAAAGCTCTTCTGACCTTAGCTGTCGTGTGGGTATATATTAATGCTGCCCATTGGGCACAAGCAATTTTCACCCATTTATTAATTATATTTTTTAAATTTGAGTGTTTCCTATCCCCTAAACCTCCAAAATCAAATCAAATCAAGTTTTATTTATATAGCACATTTATAAACGATTTTTGGTCGAGCCAAAGTGCTGTACATATAATAAAATTAGCCTACAGTAGAGACACTTTACAGCAAATACAACAGCACAGATTGTTCAGAATATCAGTATGAGAAAAACGACACCCTCCGTCCTCCAGGGATGTACACAGTTTAATACTGGCAACTTCTTATTATGGGAAATATGAAAACGTCTTTTAAAACTACAATTCCCAGTAGAGACGTGCCAGCATGTGTAGTTCTGGGAACAGGGTGGGGGAGGGGGGGACGCGGTGGACCCGTTCAAATCCAGTTTTGGACAGTCTGCCGTGGTCCCATCCCATTTCATGTGAACATGAATAGAATATCACCTCCATCTTCAGAGCGATCTGACTATTATAACATTAGCGTTAAGAAAGCTTACTGAAATATCTGCCACAACATAAGTAACCGGATCAGAGTAACATTAAGTACAGTCCGCGGCATATCACTTCATAATGTATCATATATTTCCTGATCTGAGTCAGCTGAGCCGTCTCTGGCCGTGCAACACTCACAGCGTCACAGACTGGATGCAGAAGTATTATTTTAAGCAACACATTAAGTTGACGAAACACTCAAGTCAAATGTAATGAAAGTCAGATGGTGTCTTAGACGGGCAGTGATATCATAAACCTGTTAATGTACGCATTCAAACACTTGTTCTGTTCCCAGCTGTAGTTCACCTTGCAGGTGCAGCTCTGTGGCTTTGATCCTGGATCAAGTGTTTAAGTCATGGATGTTTAAAGTTTAACTTCTTCATATGTCTAATATTATAGTTGACTTTTCATTCAGGAAGTATGACGCTGCGCTGTCAGTACGCTACTCCATGTTTGTGATTGGTGGAATGCTCCAAATACCACCCCTTTCATGTGAACGCGCACCTAACTAGATAGGACACGGCTGGCTTGAGCGATCCACTTGATAACCAGCGTCGTAGTACCGCTTAGCGAGAGCGTGTATGTTTTGGATTAGGCCAACCGGCTAACTCAAACATATCCAGGTTAGGTTGAACCAGTTTCGTAGTATAGGCCCCAGATATCTCACTGCAGTGTTACTCCTGAAGTTATTATGTCTTATATCAGGTGGAGAGACATATTCTGACTAGATATTAGACACATGTACTGGGCAAGATTTCGAGTTTTTGCAGTGCTTATATTTGAATTTTAGGTAATGTAACAAAATATGTCACATTACCTCCCAAATGAGTTTCCCTTGATAATATCACATTTGCGTGAGGTGCTCACTTCCCTTTCCGCATGTTCTCTATTTATATAAATATCTCTAGGAAAAGGCGTTTGCGTGTTTTTGGTACGCTCTCATCTGAAACTCTACTGTTTAGGAAACATTTTCAAAACACAGGAAGCAAACAACATCCGCGACACGAGAGAAAATCAAACACTCGTTAAGGGAGAGGAGGATGTTTCTGTAGAAGTAAAAACACTGCGTCGTCTCGACAGAATAACAGAAGCAGGAATGCAGTCTGCCTTGTTAGAAAATCATATTCTGTGAGAGTAATAATGAGTCTGCTACCTGAGAGGTGGTTTGTACAAATGTCAAATAAAACAGACACCTTTTGACAGCTTTAAACTCCGGTAACACCTCCACACGCTCTGGGTTTACTGCAGCTGATCTTATCTGTTTGCACGTCAACTAACGTCAACT
Organism: Gymnodraco acuticeps; assembly: GCF_902827175.1. Taxonomy (NCBI): domain Eukaryota; kingdom Metazoa; phylum Chordata; class Actinopteri; order Perciformes; family Bathydraconidae; genus Gymnodraco; species Gymnodraco acuticeps. The sequence goes on from NW_022991042.1 coordinate 23,458, forward strand.
AACTAATATGTTCATGTCTGTTGAAGAAAATGTGTGTCCTTTAGTTTGTCAATAAATCTGTTTTACCCAGTGCTACATTTGGTGACTTACTGATGTATTGTTGATTCAGCAGGATAATCTCCACACCACTTCATGATTGATGAAGTAAAAAGCTAATGTTGGGCTATAAAGGAACTACAGCACGGTCACATGACTTCACGTCACCACCGCTAAGCTAAAGGTGGCTAATGTTGAGCTATAAAGGAACTACAGCACGGTCACATGACTTCACGTCACCACTGCTAAGCTAAAGGTGGCTAACGTTGGGCTATAAAGGAACTACAGCACGGTCACATGACTTCACGTCACCACTGCTAAGCTAAAGGTGGCTAATGTTGGGCTATAAAGGAACTACAGCACGGTCACATGACTTCACGTCACCACCGCTAAGCTAAAGGTGGCTAATGTTGGGTGTTACGTTCCCAATTGGGCTAGGAGGACCAAAAGGACACGACACGACCAGATTGGAATTGGTATACGTTACCGGTGGTTTAATTGTTACTGCAAGTAAGTAAAATGATGTAGGCTACACAAACAGCTTGGCCCAACAACGGGTCAAGCTGTCACTATCCAACAAAAGGGGTCTCCAAAAGAGAGTTGCCCCGCTATACAAAAGGAAAGAAAATCTCACTTCTAAAGTGGAAACAAAACAATAAACAAAACGGACTGTGGAAGAACACAGCTGATGCGGGTCTACAGGTGCTAACCACCTGGATCTAAGCAATACCCACAAGAATGCTGATCTACAGGCGCTAATCACCTGGATCTACGCAATCCACACAAGAATGCTGATCTACAGGCGCTAACCACCTGGGTCTAAGCAATACCCACAAGAATGCTGATCTACAGGCACTAATCACCTGGATCTAAGCAATACACACAAGAATGCTGATCTACAGGCGCTAACCATCTGGGTCTAAGCAATACACACAAGAATGCTGATCTACAGGCGCTAATCACCTGGGTCTAAGCAATACTCACAATGCTACAACACACTGCTAAGCAGTCTAACGAGGCACAGAAAACACACTGCTAACAGAATCACAGAACGAAGGCTTTGTCACAATGAGAGGGTTGAGGCATCTGTCACACAATACAGAGCCTCCCGAATGGTGTCCGTGCCCAGCCTTTATACTCCTCCGGATGACGTGGCAGAAGCGAGCAGGGATTGGGTGACGTCTGTCCAATCCCCGCGGATGTTGAGAGGTCGGGACGGCCAATGATAGCAGAGGAACTGCACAGCTCATTTACATCTACACACAACCAGAGTTAAGGGCACAAGGTAGCAGCGGCTGTAACATTGGGCTATAAAGGAACTACAGCACGGTCACATGACTTCACGTCACCACCGCTAAGCTAAAGGTGGCTAATATTGGGCTATAAAGGAACTACAGCACGGTCACATGACTTCACGTCACCACCGCTAAGCTAAAGGTGGCTAACGTTGGGCTATAAAGGAACTACAGCACGGTCACATGACTTCACATCACCACCGCTAAGCTAAAGGTGGCTAACGTTGGGCTATAAAGGAACTACAGCACGGTCACATGACTTCACGTCACCACTGCTAAGCTAAAGGTGGCTAATGTTGGGCTATAAAGGAACTACAGCACGGTCACATGACTTCACGTCACCACCGCTAAGCTAAAGGTGGCTAATGTTGGGTGTTACGTTCCCAATTGGGCTAGGAGGACCAAAAGGACACGACACGACCAGATTGGAATTGGTATACGTTACCGGTGGTTTAATTGTTACTGCAAGTAAGTAAAATGATGTAGGCTACACAAACAGCTTGGCCCAACAACGGGTCAAGCTGTCACTATCCAACAAAAGGGATCTCCAAAAGAGAGTTGCCCCGCTATACAAAAGGAAAGAAAATCTCACTTCTAAAGTGGAAACAAAACAATAAACAAAACGGACTGTGGAAGAACACAGCTGATGCGGGTCTACAGGTGCTAACCACCTGGATCTAAGCAATACCCACAAGAATGCTGATCTACAGGCGCTAATCACCTGGATCTACGCAATCCACACAAGAATGCTGATCTACAGGCGCTAACCACCTGGGTCTAAGCAATACCCACAAGAATGCTGATCTACAGGCGCTAATCACCTGGATCTAAGCAATACACACAAGAATGCTGATCTACAGGCGCTAACCATCTGGGTCTAAGCAATACACACAAGAATGCTGATCTACAGGCGCTAACCATCTGGGTCTAAGCAATACACACAAGAATGCTGATCTACAGGCGCTAACCATCTGGGTCTAAGCAATACACACAAGAATGCTGATCTACAGGCGCTAATCACCTGGGTCTAAGCAATACTCACAATGCTACAACACACTGCTAAGCAGTCTAACGAGGCACAGAAAACACACTGCTAACAGAATCACAGAACGAAGGCTTTGTCACAATGAGAGGGTTGAGGCATCTGTCACACAATACAGAGCCTCCCGAATGGTGTCCGTGCCCAGCCTTTATACTCCTCCGGATGACGTGGCAGAAGCGAGCAGGGATTGGGTGACGTCTGTCCAATCCCCGCGGATGTTGAGAGGTCGGGACGGCCAATGATAGCAGAGGAACTGCACAGCTCATTTACATCTACACACAACCAGAGTTAAGGGCACAAGGTAGCAGCGGCTGTAAACATGGGCTATAAAGGAACTACAGCACGGTCACATGACTTCACGTCACCACCGCTAAGCTAAAGGTGGCTAATATTGGGCTATAAAGGAACTACAGCACGGTCACATGACTTCACGTCACCACCGCTAAGCTAAAGGTGGCTAATATTGGGCTATAAAGGAACTACAGCACGGTCACATGACTTCACGTCACCACCGCTAAGCTAAATGTGGCTAATGTTGTTAGTAACAGCCATTTTTCAATTCACCAGTGGGGCATTTACTGACGTATTTTATGTCGTAGAATAAAAAACGTGTCAACTTGTGTTAACCACAGACCTTATTTCAGGCTAACAACCAAAGAACCACTGGAGAGTATAATCAGTCACAGTATGACTTTAGTGTTCTTGAATCTATTGTGTGTGTGTGTGTGTGTGTGTGTGTGTGTGTGTGTGTGTGTGTGTGTGTGTGTGTGTGTGTGTGTGTGTGTGTGTGTGTGTGTGTGTGTGTGTGTGTGTGTGTGTGTGTGTGTGTGTGTGTGTGCGCGTGCGCGTGTGTTTGCTAAACACAGCAGGGTGTGTGTGTGCAGCTGAGCAAATTATTCTTCTTCCTACACACAACCACACACACACACACACACACACACACACACATCCTACTGTGTTTAGCTCAGGATGTGTTTTTGTTTCCGGAGACATTTTATCTGTTGCTAAAGTGAACGTTAGCTTACATCTGCTAATGCACAGCTACATAAACACTCCGCAGCAGTGCATTCTGGGTAGTATACACTTGTTTGAAGTTAGAGGGGGATCTGTTTCTAATGGAAACATAGGAGCTTTAATTAAAACACTTCATCTTTAAAGAGTAACCTGCCATGATTTATGGAGCTGAGTAATGACGTTGACGACTTTTAAAGGGATTCTTCACCCCTAACATGACCATTGTTTATAAAAGACTCACCCCATGTTACCTTGAGTTCTTGAAAAACACTTTTTTGTCTCACACGGTGAACAAAGTATAAGGTACGAATGTGTAAATAATTTTTTTGAATTATTTATATATATAGTTTCATTTCCAAAAGTTCCAGTATTTTCCGAAATAGTGCATTTGTCAGGGACTATTTTCAGCGGCGGATTAATATACAGTTGGTGCTATAGTGAGTATTTGTGGCAGTCACATGGTGTGTGTGTTAATAATGAAAGATAAATCGCACCCAGTGCAGCAGTAATGTATTTTTTTTATAGTTTTGGGAGAACAATAACAAAGATGTAAATGGACTGTACTTATAAAGCGCTTTATCCAGTCTTTAAGACCCCTCAAAGCGCTTTACATACTACATGTCATTCACCCATTCATACAGAGCAGTGTACCTGACTCTAGGACCTAACATTCACACACCGTTGGCCATCGGGAGCAACTCAGGGTTAAGTATCTTGCCCAAGGATACATCGACATGTTGACTGCATGGGCTGGGATCGAACCCACAACCTTCTGGTTGAAAGACGACCGCACTCCCTTGCAGCCACAGTCGCCCAGTAGAAGATGTAGATGGGTTCTTTGTACTACATTCATTATTTGTACATCTGTTTTTTGTAGTTTGTTGTTTGATTATATTTTGAATGCACTGTTAGTGTATAGTTTTATTGTTATAATGGTTACTTGTATTCTTATGCTGCTTTGTTTATTGTTTATCTTGTGTATCTCTGGCACAAGAATTTCCTTTGGGATAAATAAAGTCCTATCTTAGTGTACAGTTCAGATATTAATACACACACAGTACTTGTTATAGATATATTTAGTAGTTTTTTTTTACTGCACGTCGGTTTCAGTGGAGAGAAAAGAGGAGTGTTTGGAGAAAACTAAACGATGTCCGGAGGCTCCGCTAGTCCAAACCTGTGTGTTGCGCTTTTGTACACACACTCTAATTCTCACACACTCTAATTCTCACACACACACGCACACACACACACACACACACACTGTTAACACAAACGATTCACCTCTCCCACCCTTCTCTCTTTCTGCCTCCTGAGGCTCTCATTCATTCACAAAGTTCTTAGAAAAACAGCCTCTGACGTGTCTCTGGATTGTGTTTCGATTCCTCGCTGAGTCACAGAGAACGAGCATCCAGCTGAAGGTCGTGTCCTGTCATGTTAAACAACTACCAACAGATGTTAGGTGGAGGAATGAATGGATTAGAGTGTGAAACTGAACAGCAGTGACAAGAGGAATTTAATCAAATACATAAGGTGTTACAAAGCACCAGACTTCATTCATATTTAAATTAAATGAGATCCAGAAATAGTTGGTTTCTGGATAGTGGTTGGTTGGTTTGTCCGTTGGTTGGTTTGTTGATTGGTTCTTCTATTGGTTGATTGGTTAGTTGATTGGTTTGTTATTGATTGGTTGGTTGGTTGGTTGGTTAGTTAGTTGGTTGGTTGGTTGGTTGGTTGGTTGATTGGTTCTTAGATTGGCTGATTGGTGGGTTAATTGGTTGGTTGGTTATGTAGTCGGTTTGTTGGGTCGATTGTTTGGTTGTTTGGTTTGTTATTTTATTGGTTGGTTGGTTGTATGGTAAGGCAGTTGGTTGGTTGTCAGATTTGATGACCCAAATTATACTTTTGGTCAAATTCAACTTGCATTAGGTTGTAAGCAAATAAATCTGACGATTAAAAAATCCAGTCGATTGCTCCCTCTGTAATAGATAAAGTGGTTGACCTTGTCGACTACAAGCCAGACGCTATTTGTAACTGTCTTTATTCATACACTACTAGTCGAGCTGACAAAAAAGGATTTTAAGGAACTTTTTATTCTTTTACGGAGCTGTGAAAAGTCGGTTTTTATCTCAGGTCCGATCCCAACGCTAGGCTGCGGAGCAGGGCGTTTCACTAGGATGCTCAGCCTCCACACCTGGCTCCAATCCGCCTGCAGAGCTGCCAATTTTGGTTTTATTGACAATTTCAATCTATTTTGGGACCGACCCACCCGCCCTCTTCGGCACTGATGGAATCCACCCCAGCAGGCTTGGTAGGCGCATGCTAGCGGCTAACATGCATCACACTGTTCAGATGTCTCCCTGACTTTTCTCACACCACGTTGACAAACCCCCCTCTCCGGCCGTGTCATCCCAGGCCACTGTTTCCACGCCTGCCGTCTCGCTCTCTGGCGGCGACCAGAGGCTTCTATGCCAGTGCAGCGTCCCATTTGTGTTGTGGCCTGCTGACACAGAAGGCTGGTGACTCGGGCATCCGTCTGAATGGATCACATTTTGCAGTGATTCCACGTGCTCCACGGTCTGTCGTTAACAGTCAGAGTGGTGGTATGTCAAACACACTCAAACTGGCTTTATTAAATGTCAGGTCTTTAGCAGGTAAATCACTTTTAATCAATGATTTTATCCCCAAGCACAACCTGGATTTTATGTTTTTAACTGAAACTTGGTTAGACCAAAACAACAGTATAGAATCAACCCCTCTCAACTTTAATTCTACGAGTCAGGCAAGACTACATAAGAAAGGGGGTGGAGTAGCTATTTTGTTTAATGACTTATTCCAATGCAAGCAGACTATGTATGGAAACTTTGCTTCTTTTGAATATGTGGCCCTTCAGCTGAAATGCTCCTCTCGAGCTCCTTTCCTAAACATCTACAGACCACCCAAATACTGTGCAGGCTTTGTTGATGATTTGACAGAGTTGTTGTCTATAGTGTGTATTGACTTTGACCGTTTAATCATTGTTGGCGATTTTAATATCCATGTTGACAACCCTGAGGACAGAGGGGCTAAAGAACTGTTTTGTGTTATCGACAATTTTGGACTGACTCAGCATGTCAAGGGTCCGACGCACAATAAGGGGCACACTCTGGACTTAATTGTATCAAAGGGTCTGAACATCTCTAAGCTTGTGGTGACTGATGTTGCGCTCTCCGACCATTCCTGTGTTTTCTTTGAGAGCTCTATTACCGTCCATACAACTGTTAAGAAAGAGGTAACCGTTAGACGTCATGTTTGCTCAGATTTTTACTCCCTCAATTGCCCATGCTAACTTCTCAGTAAATGAGCTAGTTGATCATTTTAATTCTAAAATAACAAATGTCATGGATGCCATTGCTCCCATTAAAATAAAGGAAGTATCTGGCAAAAAAATATCTCCATGGAGAAAAGCCATGACCGTGAGAACAGCAAAGACTGAGTGCAGAAAAGCTGAACAGGTGGAGAAAAACAAATCTCCAGGTTCACTTGGAAATATATAAAGAGAGACTCGGTTTCTATAATCAGGAAATAAAAAAGGCACGACAATCGTTCTTCTCTGACATCATTACCAACAATAAAAACAACTCACGTGCCTTGTTTGCTACCGTCGACAGACTAACAAACCCCCCAGTGTCGATAGCCTCAGAATTTCTATCCACCAGGGCCTGCAATGACTTTGCCTTCTTCTTCACTGACAACATCATGCAAATTAGACAGGCAGGCAGTGCCTCTGCTTCAGGTACAGCCAATGTGTTGTCCCTGTGTCCACCTAAAGCCATTTCAGACACCATGTCACAATTCCGTCTGATAAATGCTAAAGACCTGGAAGACATTATCCAACATCTGAAATCCTCCTCCTGTAGCCTCGACATCATCCCGACAGGATCTTTCAAAACAGTTTTTCATTGCTTGGCCTCAGATCTACTACACATAGTAAACAAGTCTCTTCAATCAGGCCCTGAAAACTGCAATAATTAAACCGCTCCTAAAAAAGCATAACCTAGATGAACCATAATGAATAATTACAGGCCAATATCAAACCTTCCCTTTTTAAGCAAATTTATTGAAAAAGCTGTTTTTCAACAGTTGAGTAATTTAATGTTTTTAACTGACGGTTTTGATGTGTTTCAGTCGGGCTTTCGACCTAACCCCAGCACTGAGACTTCACTTGTTAAGGTCTTAAAATGACATCCATTTGAACACAGACAGTGGCAGAATATCAGTGTTAGTATTATTAGATCTCAGCGCTGCCTTTGATACTGTTGACCACAACATATTGCTAGACCGTCTAGAAAACTGGGTGGGAGTTTCAGCAACAGCTCTAAACTGGTTTAGTTCCTACTTGAAGGACAGAACAAACTTTGTCTCAATAGGCAATTACAAATCAACCCTGATAAATATGTCATGCGGGGTTCCTCAAGGCTCCATCTTAGGACCTTTGCTTTTTAATATTTATATGCTACCTCTGGCTGAAATTATTAAAAACAGCGATCTAAGCTATCACATCTATGCAGACGACACCCAGATGTATTTTAAAATGACACCGGGAGACTACTCTCCGATTAGAACACTGAGCAAGTGCATTGAGCACATCACTGACTGGATGTCATGACCAATTGAACAAACAAAGAACTGAGATCATTGTTTTTGGAGCAAAGAAGGACCGATTAAAAGTAATCACAGAGCTTCAGTCGGCAGGCTACAAAGTAACTCACAAAGCAAGACATCTGGGTGTAGTGATGGACTCAGACCTGAATTTTAACATTCACATTACAACAGTTATTAGGTCTGCATTCTACCACCTGAAGAATATATCAAGGATTAAAAAACTAATGTCGCGACAGGATTTAGAAAAACTTGTCCATGCTTTTATTTTCAGACTCGACTACTGTAATAGTGTATTCACAGGGCTCACTAAAACCTCTATCAGAAAGCTGCAGCTGATTCAGAACGCTGCTGCTCGAGTCCTCACTGACACTAGAAGAGTGGATCACATCACTCCGGTTCTGAGATCATTACACCGGCTTCCAGTCTGCCAAAGAATTGATTTTAAAATACTACTGCTAGTTTTTAAATCACTAAATGGCTTAGGACCGAGGTATACAGACGACCTCCTCCATCACTATGAAGCATCCAGGAGTCTCAGGTCTTCTGGGTCGGGTCTGCTCTCTGTTCCGAGAACAACCACTAAACATGGAAAAGCAGCTTTTAGTTATTATGCCCCGACAATCTGGAACAAACGGCCCACATCGTCACGTCCGCCGAAACACTTCCTATTTTTAAATCCAGACTTAAAATGCACCTATTTGCCGCTGCTTTTAATTGAGCTGCCCATGCTCACACTACAGTATGCCTTTCAGTCATGTATTCTATACCTGCTGTGTGTATTTATTTATTTTATTTCATTATCTTTGCTTTTTATGCCTGTTTTTAAATGCCTTTTTAATAATGTATTTATGCTGTATTTGTTCTTAAATGGGGCGAAGCCTGCGAGCTAGTTCAGGCAGTCAACTCGAGCACTTATGCTGCATTCATGCATAACGCCCCCTTGCCACTCCAACCAACCAAACAGAGTCTCCTTAATACGCCGCTCTATTGAACCTACAGATCTCTCTCTGCATTGCTTGCTGCTACGTCGCTGCTGCTCGCTGCCCCACCACCACCCCAGCTTCCACCTGTAGGCTCGGGGGTTAGTTATTTAATCATCACTCATCGTGCTTTGTATATCTATGGAGTGATGATGCCCGAGCCTAGTCGCCAAACTCAACTATATGCTGCTTCTAATAAACATGTTAAAGGAGTCTGACTGAAATGTCTTTTGCTTTTCATCTCTAAAGCACTTTGAATCGACACGTGCTGAAAAGTGCTATATAAATAAAACTGCCTTGATGTGCATTCTGGGGAGAGTTTAGTTATGCCGTTAAAATATGTTAAATGTATAAAATAAATAAATAAATGTTTTTAAGGAAATAAATTGTTATGTACGAATCATTATCAAATCAAATCAAAGTTGATTTATAAAGCACATTTAAAAGCGATGAAATGAAAGTGCTGTACATGTACAATACTACAATCACAATAAAAGACAATACATTACAACAGATATATAAAAAAACACAGGGAAAAGTCAGGAGTCGTGCTCCGCTCTGACTAAATTATGTTTAGTTATCTATTTGTTCACATCATTTCTTGTATCATGATTCCCTGCACTGCATTTAGCTCGACACATTCAGGATAAACCCAAATCACCCGATCCTAAAAAAGTCCAAATGGCCTTTGAAGAACAATATAAACACCTAGATTTCCTAGAAGTGAAAATCCACGAAAGGATAACTGCTTTGACACCCATTGATCCAGATTCTAATGTTTACAGTACCCTAAAAGGAAACTGCAGCTACTACAGTGATAAGCTCTTCAATACACAACTCAACGACATCAAAGGCCTTTCAATAATCCACTTTAATGCGTCTTTATGCAAATCGAACTATTCCTTGAACTCATAAATAGATCTTTTGATATCATTGCTATCTCTGAGACCTGGCAAACTGATGTCAATATTATATCACATTTCTACCGAATGATATGCCTTTCCACATGAACCATGAACTCCAAAGAGGTGGAGGGGTTTCATTGTGTGTGTGTGTGTGTGTGTTTGCAGGTTCTCGGCCGGGTGTTGCTGCTACAGCTGATCGATGACTTTGTGCGCGGATACAGAAACAACGAGGATTGGTCGGTGAAGTTACTGAACAGCACCCGCATCCACATCCTGCCGACGATGAACCCCGACGGCTTCGATGAGTCAGACACAAACTGTCTGTTCAGCCAGGGCAGGTACACATGACGAACAACAGAGACCTATCAGGAAATCTGCTCTTCTAGGGAGATTTTAAAGGTCACCTATTATGGTTTGTTATATAGTTTACAGTCATGGTAAAAGCCTTTAAGTATGGAGTGTGTGTGACTGTGTGACAAGTGTGAATCCTTCTGTGTGCATGTGTGTATTATGAAACTGTTCTGAGCCCATACTCCAACGCCCAACACACACTGATAGGCAGGAAACCAGACACACACTGTAGATTTGTATCACACACACACACACATGGACACAGATTACAGTCACGGTCAAAGCCTTAAATATTCAATTATGAGTGTTTTGACTTCTTCTAATGTTGCGTATAGGAGACTCTTGTGTGTGATTGTGTTATATCAGCAGAGAACATGCTTTGTTAAGGATCTTTTAGCTCTGATTCTAGCAGATATCTTCCCGATGGGGATCTGACAAACGTGTCTACCAGATCCTTAGCTGGTCTACCACTGCTTAGTTTGGTTAGTTCATGTGTGTTATTACATGAATATAGGGATTTGAGGGTCAGTTTGATTCCACCACAGGTTCTTTTAGCTCTGTTTTTGGTCTCTCTCCTATAAAGGGAATATTATGTTCCTTTTAGCAGACATCCCTTTCAGATGGGGAGCTGAGAACTGTCAACCAGACACCACCTCACAAAACACAGGATGTGCTGGTCTACCGCTGCGTAGTTTGGTTAGTTAATTGGTGTTATTGTGTGACTTTGGTGTTTTAATGGGTGATCAAAGTCCCACAATAACAACAACTAACTAACCAAGCGAGAAAATTACACACCAGGAACTCCTGTGTTTTGCAAGTTAAAATGACTGTTTTTGTCAATGAAGTCATATGGCTTTGAAGAGAGCTTAGATGAGTGTGTGTGTGTGTGAGTGGTGTGTGTGTAGATGTGTGTGTGTGTGTGTGTGTGTGTGTGTGTGTGTGTGTGTGTGTGTGTGTGTGTGTGTGTGTGTGTGTGTGTGTGTGTGTGTGTGTGTGTGTGTGTGTGTGTGTGTGTGTGTGTGTGTGTGTGTGTGTGTGTGTGTGTGTGTGTGTGTGTGTGTGTGTGTGTGTGTGTGTGTGTGTGTGTGTGACCATAAGTCAAAACAAGACTTCAAAGACTTGAGACGGCATTTTTGACATCTACAGACTAAACTATGCGACACTCCAACACACACTGATAGGCAGGAAACCAAACACACACACTGTAGATCTGTATCAAGCGCACACACATACACACACATACACACACACACACAGATTACAGTCACGGTCAAAGCCTTTAAGTATCCAATTATGAGTGTTTTGACTTCTTCTAATGTTGCGTATAGGAGACTCTTGTGTGTGATTGTGTTACAAGTCATGGAGACGTAAATATGTTCAGACAACCTCATTTTAGGAACTTTAAGATGTTAACTGTAACATTTTAGGGTTTATATTTTAGTTTCAATCATTTGTGTTCAATCATGATGAGCACCAGACTTGATTTGAACCCATAACATGCACTGGTTTGGTCCAACTTTCTTAAGATTTAGGGTGTTTTAGATGTATTGTTGTTGTTGACTTAATAATGAGACATTTATACTAATATTGGGAAACCGGAGTGCCTTACCCATGGGACCATCTATTTTCCTCTAAATGGGACCATCATTTACTAAATGAACATCATACTGTGTTGTAGAATACTTGAAACCACAGATTGAGACCATTAACTCTCCAGGGAAATGTTTACTGAGGAAATCAATCAAGGGAGAAGTTGGGTTACTTTTTCATAGACTTCTTTTCAATCTGCTCTGTTCTGTTAAGTCCCCTGCTGGCTATTAGAGAGAATGCATGTTCCCATTCATACATTTTCCATTTTTGTCTATTTCAGGGCCAACTATAACGGTGTTGATCTGAACAGAAACTTCCCCGATGCGTTCGCTGGTCTCCGGAAACAACCGCAGCTGGAAGAAAGTAGGCGGGAGGCAGAGGTTAGTGTGTTGAGATCATAGACTGTATATATAGGTTGAGATGCAAAAACAGCTAGCAAAAAAGGGTAGAAAACCTTAAAGGGGGTTCATTATGTAAACAAATATTGAAAATCACTTCGCAAGAGGAATTGTTGTGAATGAATCCATCACTAACAATAGCCCTTCATAAAATACACTATTTCTCTTGTTTGTATACAAATACAGAGTATCCTCAGCATTATCTGTTAAAAAATATTTTTCAAAATTGGTTGTCTGCTCTGTGATTGGTCGGTTGTTGTGTCATGTCTTACAGGTCAGGGCTGTGATTGGCTGGTTGAGGATGGAGAGTTTTGTTCTCTCTGCAAACCTTCATGGAGGAGCTCTGGTGGCCAGCTATCCCTACGACAACAGCAACGGAGGTACACACACACACACACACACACACACACACACACACACACACACACACACACTTTGTAATACATGTAAGTCGTCTTACAGCAGTATGACTCCAAGTTTATTCGTTTAGAAGTGTAACTCCGTGAAAAAACAAAACTTGGTGGTCCTCAAAAAACCAATAGCAATGTTTTGTTATGAGTTTTTTTAAGATGAGTTTTTCCTTTTCATATAAAGAGTGACGCACAGAGATGGAGAGACAGGAAACAGGCTCTTAGACTCGTGACATTGTTGAGCAGCGACAGATAAATAAACAAGTTTAGTAGAACAACTTTCCCACACACTCAAAACCCACTATGAGGAACCAGCAGCCTTTTATGCAAATCAATGTAACTGAATAAAACCCAGGTAATACCTCTCATTAAAACATCATTTTCACTTTCATTTGACCCCTAACCCATCACAATCCCCCTGCTTCCACTCCTACTGCTATTTATGTAATGTTTACTTGCCCCTCTTGTTTGTTTGTTTGTTTGTTCACCATGTAAAGCGGCCGTGGGTCCCTTGAAAGGCGCTATACACATTTAATATATTAGTATTATTATTATATACATATTTCTGCAGGTAGTGAGCTGGTGGGCGGGGCCAGTGTTAGCCCTGATGATGATGTTTTTAACCACCTGGCGAAGGTTTACTCCCATAACCACGCCTCCATGCACCACGGGGAGCAATGCCGCGACAGCGGACCGTTTCCGGAGGGCGTAACCAACGGATACCTGTGGTACGCAATCTCAGGTGAGCACCATGCATAACGTTTCACCAGATAGGGACAATAAGCAAGCGGGGTGCAGGAATGAGGCCTAAAAGCCCCAAATGAGTCCGAGTTTTACCACTTCCCGTCCCCTGGTGTGAAAGTCAATGGTGCTTTGAGTGTTTTTGTGGTTGTTAGCCTGAAATAAGGTCTGTTGTTAACAAAAACTGAAGAGATTTGTATTCTTCAACATCAAATAAGTCAGTAAATATCCCACTGGTGAATTTAAAAACAGCGGTTGCTAACAAGTGTCTAAATGAGACGATTAAACGTCATCGCGCCCAACATTAGCCGCCTTTAGCTTAGCGGTGGTGACGTGAAGTCATGTGACCATGCTGTAGTTCCTTTATAGCCCAACATTAGCCTCCTTTAGCTTAGCGGTGGTGATGTGAAGTCATGTGACCGTGCTGTAGTTCCTTTATAGCCCAACATTAGCCTCCTTTAGCTTAGCGGTGGTGACGTGAAGTCATGTGACCGTGCCGTAGTTCCTTTATAGCCCAACATTAGCCGCCTTTAGCTTAGCGGTGGTGAAGTGAAGTCATGTGACCGTGCCGTAGTTCCTTTATAACCCAACATTAGCCACCTTTAGCTTAGCGGTGGTGACGTGAAGTCATGTGACCGTGCTGTAGTTCCTTTATAGCCCAACATTAGCCACCTTTAGCTTAGCGGTGTTGACGTGAAGTCATGTGACCAGTGCTGTAGTTCCTTTATAGCCCAACATTAGCCTCCTTTAGCTTAGCGGTGTTGACGTGAAGTCATGTGACCGTTGCATAGTTCCTTTATACCCAACATTAGCCACCTTTAGCTTAGCGGTGGTGACGTGAAGTCATGTGACCGTGCTGTAGTTCCTTTATAGCCCAACATTAGCCACCTTTAGCTTAGCGGTGGTTGACGTGAAGTCATGTGACCGTGCTGTAGTTCCTTTATAGCCCAACATTAACCGCCTTTAGCTTAGCGGTGTGACGTGAAGTCATGTGACCGTGCTGTAGTTCCTTTATAGCCCAACATTAGCCACCTTTAGCTTAGCGGTGGTGATGTGAAGTCATGTGACCGTGCTGTAGTTCCTTTATAGCCCAACATTAGCCTCCTTTAGCTTAGCGGTGTTGACGTGAAGTCATGTGACCGCGTTGTAGTTCCTTTATAACCCAACATTAACCACCTTTAGCTTAGCGGTGTTGACGTGAAGTCATGTGACCGTGCTGTAGTTCCTTTATAGCCCAACATTAGCCACCTTTAGCTTAGCGGTGGTGACGTGAAGTCATGTGACCGTGCTGTAGTTCCTTTATAGCCCAACATTAGCCACCTTTAGCTTAGCGGTGGTGACGTGAAGTCATGTGACCGTGCTGTAGTTCCTTTATAGCCCAACATTAGCCACCTTTAGCTTAGCGGTGTTGACGTGAAGTCATGTGACCGTGCTGTAGTTCCTTTATAGCCCAACATTAACCGCCTTTAGCTTAGCGGTGTTGACGTGAAGTCATGGGACCATGCTGTAGTTCCTTTATAGCCCAACATTAGCCACCTTTAGCTTAGCGGTGGTGACGTGAAGTCATGTGACCGTGCTGTAGTTCCTTTATAGCCCAACATTAGCCACCTTTAGCTTAGCGGTGGTGACGTGAAGTCATGTGACCGTGCTGTAGTTCCTTTATAGCCCAACATTAGCCACCTTTAGCTTAGCGGAGGTGACGTGAAGTCATGTGACCGTGCTGTAGTTCCTTTATAGCCCAACATTAGCCACCTTTAGCTTAGCGGTGGTGACGTGAAGTCATGTGACCGTGCTGTAGTTCCTTTATAGCCCAACATTAGCTTTTTACTTCAGAAATGTGGTATATTTATGTTAATATGAGGAGATTATCCAGCTGAACTAAACGTGTAAGAATCATAAACGTTTGTTTGACACAGAGATAATTCTCTGCTATAATCCAAAATCATGTTGAGAAATCCCTTTGGCTTTGGAAGTAGTTTATGATCCAACATCAATATGGTCTCTAGTCAGCGTGAGTCTGATTCCTAGAGGGACTTCAGTGGAAACATCAGGCTCTGGTTTCCTGCTGCAGAAATCTGATCTGCAACACGATCGCTGAACTGACAGAGACTGAACCTGAGGGAACTGAACACTGAGGGCTGAAAAACATCCACTGTACAGATAATTAAATGTTAATTAGCCTAAGTTAAATTCACCTTAAATCCCTTCTGGCTTTGTGTCATGTCATAATCAAATTAAGTCAGTTTACATAGTGTGCATTTAATACGTCCAACCCTGGGTGTTTATCATACATTTTATATTGAAATGTGTTTCTTTACTTCTTGTTTTGATGTTTTATTTGCATGAGTTAGGTTTTAATTGTATTCCTTTGTTGGCAGTTATTGATTAATCTCCCTATCATTTTCTACGTCTCTAAATCTCTTGTTTAGTCAGTCCAAAAACCAGAGATATTTCCTTTAAGTCCAAACGCAGTTATAATCATATAAAAACCTGGATATTCGTATGCTTTATCCGGGTTAGTCTAGGTCAAAGTGTCCTAGTTTTATTATCCAGTATTTATTTCAATGTTATTTACATGACATGGCTTGCAGGGCACACTTAGTCAAAATTAAACCCCATTAAATGCTGAAGTATCTGCACACATTCATGCAAAGTATCAATGCCTTGTATTATAAAGACTTTGTCTAACTCTTGGACAGCCAATATGCACATTTATTTAGCTTTTTAAATCATTTTCCAGCTTTATTGTGGTGGAATTTGTGTGTTGTAATTCTGTATTTATTCTATGGAGAGGCAGCCAGGACACTTCCTAAAACAAAACGTGTCCATTCTTCACAAAAATTGCTCAAACAACCTGAAGAAAATAAGTGTACACTCGTTGCAAAGGAGCACAACTTTGTTTTCAAGGGTGTATTAAGGTGAGAACAAAAGCAAAAGGTAATCCTGAGTTTGATGAGATGAAAGTAAATAAACAAATAAATAACTTGACTCTGCAAAACTTCATCAAAATAATGTTTTTTGCTTAGAATCAGCCTAAAACACATGTGTCAAACTCACGGCCCGGGGGCCAAATCAGGCCCTTGGTGGATTTAATTTCGGCCCGCAGGATAATTTCTAATTCTTATTAGATCTGGCCCGCC